>NC_060121.1:54831833-54951833 GCF_021461395.2 Schistocerca americana | reverse complement strand
AGCATGCATTCTGTTACTGTTAACAGAGCCTGTTGGACTGGCTGGATGAACCCTGTTATTAGACTGGGTGTTGGTACCTAGCAATGGCCCATCGATTCCACTGGAGGGGGAAGAGAAAAATTGGAAGGCTCCATCTCGGTCCCAGGAAGAACTAGTTAAATAAAAGTCTCTGCATAGAGCCCTGTGTGCCTAGGTAGACTTTATACAACTGAGGCAGAGCAGGTCCCTCAGAGGTTGCCCGCTAACGACTATTCCATCTCCACAGCCGCGCATCTCATTGGCACACCTCAAGACTGAGCCGCTATTTATAGAGGTTTCCACCATCCTCACAACGTGCGTGGCCAAGCCAAGATCCCATTACCTGTGATACACCACATTCCACCATCGTGCTGTGAGATGAGAATAATCGAGCAGCACTAGTCAAATAGTGCATGCAACAACAGTTACGAGAATATGTGGACAGTGTAGGTGAAGCAGAATTACTCTCCAATCAAACAATATTATTTACTTTGTTACATATTTTGAAATTCTGTTAGGGTGTGTTGCTGCAAGGATGCTGAGAATGTCAAAATGTGTAATTTACACCTTAGAAAATCCCGGATGGGGCAACAATATGAGATAGGATAGATTACAACTCACCACATGGAAGAGATGTTGAGCATCAACCAAGGGCAATGTAAGAACACAGAACTTAATCCTCCATAAAATGATGAAAAAGAAAAACCGTGCACACACATGGGAGGGTAGTAAGGCCTAAACGCGGAGAACAGCTATCTCAGCTGATGTGGCTGTACACACGAAATGTGTCATGGGGATGGAGGGCAGTATGAGGAAAGGGTGGTGTAGAATGCTGCAGTGCTGCCTATGGGAGGAAGCACATATAGTGTTGTGACAGGACGGTTGGATGGGGAAAGGGGGAAGGGTTGGGGAGAGTAGCAGAAAACGTGAAAAAACTGTACAGGTGCACTGGGGGGGGGGGGGGGGGGGGGGCGACAGTAGGCGTGTGTAGAGCTGGAATGGGAGCAGGCGTTGGGACAGAAGCAGGTGTAGCTGAGGCCCTAACAGTGACAGCGCAGTGACTGTCGAAGTCTAGCACATCAGGTAAGCAGCCATCTCAAACTGGACGGTCCAGCTGCCTCTCAGCCAGTCTAGCAGTGGCCATTCACAGTGACAAACTGCTCGTCAGAGGAGATGCTCACATAGAATGCGGTACAGTGTCTCGTTTTTGGGCGCAAAAACAACCGGGGTCATATGCGCACACGTCAAAACTATAGAACACGAAGACAGAGGTGTTAAAAATGACTAATGTCAATCCCAATTGACATAATAGAAGACAGTGAAAAACAGGGACGTGGAGAAAGAGCTACTAAAGTTACCATACAAAACGGAGGTCCAAAACTAAAAATTAAATGCCTTTCGTCATATCGCTTTCACGGACAGAAACTAAATCGCAGTCCACAGCCCACGCGTCAATTGCTAAAACGGTCGATAAATCAGACGGCAAGTGGGAACATAAACGGTTAAGAAATGGACTTTCAGCTGGGAGGAAGCGAACAGTTAAAATTTGGGCGCAGTATAACAAGTAGTGGGGGAGCGTCACTTATAAAATGACGATGGCTAAAAAGACAGTGCCCAATACGCAACCGAGTTAAAATGACTTCCTCCAGGCGGCAGAGCCGAGAGGAGGTCGCCCATGCCACTGGGAGAGGCTTAATAATCTTGAGCTTATTCCTTTAAGGAAGGACCAATGGCGATGCCGAAGGGACGCTACCTCCTGATGGACAGCAACACAGTGATCACTGGAGGGAATATAGAAACTAGTGGGCTGAGGTAAGAGGACTGCAGCCTTGGCAGCAGCGTCAGCAGCCTAGTTTCCTGGCAGACCGACATGACCAGGAATCCACAAAATTCACAGTGGCTCCAACACGAGTGATAAAGTTGCACTAAGGGATGGGCGGTGTAAAACGCACAGAGACTTTGAAGGGCGCCTAGTGTGTGTGAGCACGACAATTTAATAGTCTGTGACGCCAGATGTGCTCTGTGGCCTGATAAGAGGCGAAGAGCTCGGCTGTAAATACTGAGCAGTGTGTCGGAAACCGACAACTAAAGACGTGAGTGCCAATGACGAAGGCACATCTGACCCTACAGTCAGTCAGAGCCATCAGTGTACACAAATGTACTACCGCGAAATTCTGTGCGAAACTAACGAAACTGAAGGCGACAGAGTAAGGCTGGAGTAGTGTCCTTCCGAAGTCAATGAAGGCCGAGGTTAACAAGGGCCACTTCACGAAGCGAAATTGGCGAAGCATTCACACCCACTGGGGAAGTTGCAGGTAGTTTGAAATTAAGCTGCCGAAGCAAGCGCCAGAAACGGACTCCAGGAGGTAACAGGGAAGAGGTATGTGCCCTGTACTGGCGATCGAAGTAAGCATCGAACAAGGAGGCACAGCATGGGTGGCCACGCATGGCAGACTAACAGCATGCCTGAGGAGAAAGTCATGACGGTAGGACAGTGGTAGTTCAGCCGCTTCAGCATACAGGCTCTCACTTGGGGTAGTGTAAAAGGCGCCAGTGGGCAAATGGATAACATAATGGCGGATGTGTTGAGATGGCGTAAGAGGCTGGACGTGCAGATGCATAAACAAAGCACCCACAGTCGAGTTTCGGATGGAAAATGGATCGCTACAAACGGAGGTTCGATCAGCATGCCAGGAGGTACCATTGAGGACATGTAGGACATTGAGGAACCGCGTAAGACTGGCTTCCAAGTAAGACACATGAGAGGACCAAGAGTTTCCTAGCGAGCATGAGCATCATGAATTTCGTAGTTTCAACTAACGGAAGGGCAACATGCCCAAAATATAAAGATGGTAGGAGAAACCATTTGCGCCGCCAGAAATTCATACCGACGGGTTTGTCAGTGGAAAAACTAAAACCATTGTAAGTGCTCCAGGAGTACAGACGATCGAGACGCCGTCGATGACGCCGCTCAGTGACAGGTCCGTGAGAACTGGAATAGAAGGCAAAGAGGGAGCCGAAGATATCCGGTGGGCGACAGGCCATTATAGGGTAAATGGCGATAGCTAATAGGATGATGCTCAGGAGAGAACCCTGAGGCACACCGTCTTCCTGGATAAAGGTGTCCTACAAGGCAGAACCCACATGCACCTTGAAAACTCTGCCTTCTAAAAATTCCCGCAGGAAACGGGGCAGGCAGCCACGGAAGCCTCACTTGTAAAGAGTTCTCCAGCAGGTGTTGTATGCCTTCTCCAAATCGAAAAACACGGTCAAAGTCTGGGATTTCCGCAGAAAACCATTCATGACACGGGTGGACAAACTAACGAGATGGTCAACTGCAGAACGCCACACTCTAAATCCACACTGTGCAGTCGTTAGTAAATAATGGCACTCGAGCCGGGCGTGATTCATACGTCACCTTGCAAATATTGTCAGTGGGAGAAATGGGGCGTAAGCTAGAGGGAAGGTTTTTATCCTTACTGGTCTTAGGTATGAGGGTGACAGTGGCTTAATGGCAATGGCCAGGAAATGTGCCCTCTGCCCAGATGCGGTTGTACATGTTAAGTAGGAAACGCCTGCCTACAAGAGAGAGGTGCTGCAAGATTTGAATTTGCACAACACTGGCCCTGGGGCGGAGGATCGGGATGAGCTGAGAGCACGATCTTGCTCCCTTATAGTAAATGCGGCATTATAGCACTCACTATTCTGAGAAGGGAAAGGTATCGCCAGAGCCTCCTTCGCTCATTTCTGGTGGAGGAACGCAAAGTGATAGTGTTAAGAGCTCAAAAGGTCGGCAAAATGGCGACCCAAAGTATTTGAGATAGCAATAGGGTCCACGATGATATCGTCTGCTACTTTCAAGCTAGAAATTGGCAAATGGATCATGGTCCCAGACAGTCGTTTGAAGTTGGCCCACATGACAGAAGAAGAGGTGGAACCGTTAAAAGAACTAATGAATGCAATCCAGCTAGCTTTTTTGCTTTCCCGAAAAACGCGACGACACTTTGCACGCATCTGATTTTAATGAATGCAGTTTGTCATCATAGGATGGCAGTAAAAGCGTGGAGAGAACATCTCCGTGCGCGAATTGCGTCGCGGCATGCCTCAGTCCACTAAGGGACTGGGACACGACGTGGTGAAGAGTAATTGCGAGGAATGGAATGTTCTGCAGCAGTAAGGATAACATTTGTGAGATATTCCACCTGGTCATCACAGCTGGGAAAATACTGTTCTTTGGAGGTCGCCAGGGAGGAGTAAAGCCGCCAATCAGGCTTAGTAAGATGCCATTTCGGTGTGCACACAGGTCAGGTAGGAGTCAGCAGACTGATAGCACATGAGAAATGGACGCTCAAGTAGGTGTTACAAAGAGTGGACCACACAAGACGATGGGAGAGCTGGAAAGTGCAAAAGTATAGGTCCATATGAGAATATGTGTGGGAGGAGTCAGAAAGGAATGTGGGTGCTCCACTGTTAAGGCAGAAGAGGTAGAGTTGGTTAAGAAGGTCAGTCAAGAGGGAACCTCTCCGACAGGCTCTGGGAGAACCACAAAGGGGATGGTGTTCATTAAAGTCGCCGAGTGGCAGAAATGTAGGAGGTAGTTGCGCAATAAGCTGAAGGAAGTTTGCCCTGGTGACATCAAATGACTAAGGGATGTAAACGTTACAGGGGGAAAAAGTCAGGTGAGGAAGATAAAGGGGAATTGCAACAGCTTGAAGATGGGTAGACTACGAACTGTCATCCCCTACGAGCAGCATGACAGCCCAATGAGATGGATTGCCGACCCCAGGGGGAAGGTCAAAACGACCCACGAAGGAATATCAAAGCTTCAAGTGGTCGCGAGAGTGCGATTTCGTTTGTTGAAGGCAGCGTACAAGGGGATGCTGCGATGCTAAAAGCTGCCGTAAATCCTCTTTTTGGGACCGAAGGCCACGAACGTTCGAGTGGAGGAGAGTCACGATGTGGACGAGACGGAGTGTCACCTCGGTGGCTGCCGAGTGTCAGCCTGCGAAGAGTCACTGCTTCAGGGCACAAATGCAGGAGGATCCCGCTCCATGGGGTGCACAGAAGCATTGGATTGCTTGTGCTGTCGGTCTATGGAGTCCAACGCAGAAAAACGGTTGGTGGTGCGCACAGGCAACACTCAGGCCAGCCAGGCTAAGGTGTCACATAGCAATACTGTCGAAGAGGATCGCAGAGTTGGCGGAGTGGAAGATCGTTTGCCTTTGGTGGACTGCTTCAAGCCTTTCTGGTTAGCAAAGGGACAGTTGGGGGTTGTTTGGCTGGAGGGATGTAGGAAGTCTCCATGGGAGTACTACTCCTGCCCTTTCTGGCCTACCAGTTGTGTAACTGGTGGCTTCGCCCCTTGAGCTGAAAGTTTGATGTCTTGTTGCACATCTGGACGGGGGGATGGCGATGCTACCGTGACGCTGGGCTATTTCACAACCTCAGAGCTGAATTTGAGGTCGCATGTCTGTGTGGGCATGTCCTTCATGAATCTAGACGTACTAAGAACAGAACTATAGGTACCAGACGGGAGAACACAGTATTTGCAACTAACCAATAACTTGCGAGTGACTGGGTAAGGTACTTTTTCCCTTACACAGATCTCTTGGGCAGCCCACGCATCAAGGAACACAGGAAAATACAGAGAGGCGGCGTCATGGCCGCCATTGCACTTGATACAGCGGAGAGGAGGCGGCAGACGATTGCCCTGATGCACATCCCTACAACAGATTACACACTTGGCTGGGTGTCGACATTAGGTTCTAGTGTGGTTAAAACGAAGACACTGGTAGCTGCACATCAGGTTCGAAATGTACTGTCTAACTGTTATAATTTCATAGCCTGCTTTGGTCTTGGACAGAAGCACCACTATATCAAAAGTGATAAAAATAGTGCAGGTGGGCATTAGAGAGGAGTCTACCATTTTTATAACCCGATGGATGGAAATGACACACTGATCAGAGAGGTAAGATTGGATTTCAGCCTCAGTTAAACAGTCAAGCAGCCTAGTTTAATTAAAGCCACAGGAAGAATTCAGAGGTCCAAGGGCCTCGACACAAACAGGGTTGCTGTGGAGAAGTTAGGTGGTAAGCGGTTGTTGCGATTGAGAATCGGAAGCAGCAGGGCTCAAAATTGCAATACCTTTCTGAACAATAAACGGATTTACCACGGCGAAGGACTGACAGTCTTCAGTATAAGAGACCATGAGGAACCGTGGTGCAGCTGGAAGGGATTTTGAATCGTTAGCCTCATACCGTTTACGTTTCATAGACGTCGACTGTGAAGATGATTTGTTCACGGCGAGAAAATCCCCCAAGATTGCCAGCGTCTCCAGTGGCATGCTCCTTCACAAATGGGGGCACCTGCCCTAGGTGACTATTCGCACCTCCCCAACACCTGACTGAGGAATCATACGGCAATTTGGGAAGGTTGCAGCTCAGGCAATCATCCCTCTCTGGGCCTGGCCTGTACCATGGGGTACGTGCCAACTCTACCTGCCGACACGGGGCTGAAAATTACGCGTTACCCACTCACCGGTTACATATCAGACGCGTGAGCCAGCCTTCGGGAGTGCACAGTGAGGAAGAAGAAAACGAGGACCCTCGAACACCCAAGTGGAGGAACGAGAGGAGAAGGTAAACAAAGAAAGGAAAAGGGAACGAACAGATAATGCGGAACATTCCAAGTAATACCCCAGACATGTTCCGCAAGGGAGGGGAAAAAAGAATAGTGAGAGGACATACATGCAGCACAGAAGGGAGAAAATGCTGCAAAGGCTGGGGCCCCACGGTAACCGAGCACAAACCCGCCAAAAAGTGGCGAGCCCCACTGGGGGGTGCGGCACAATGGTTGGAGCCGAGTCAGTAGACTGTGTGGCCACATTCACGGGTGGCCCTGCCTCTGACACTGTAGGAGATACCCACGATGAGACAAAAATAGGTGACAGTGGTAGGACACACGGGACAGGTCTCACATCTATGTATGTTCTACTGATACGTGATGTGTAGCAAGGAGTAGGGTGTTGTGTTCAGATAGGGAAGGATGCCGATACTGCTTAGGTCGGGTGTGAATTGGAATGCTGCTGTTGAAGACGTGGGAAACATTTCACATTTTCAGGCACTATGAGAAGTTGTCGAAACTTTGGAAATCAAGGCTGTACAGTCACATCCGTATACAAACCACCGGACGTTGATCTCAAAATCAATCTAGCAGATAACTTTTCTAGTCAACACACGCAAATAGTGACTGGTGACTTCAACTGTCACAGCACCACATGGGAGCTATGAGCATGATGATGAGAATGGTATTACAATAATGGGTGGAAGGCAACCATCTGATCCTAAGCAACCTGCATCTCATCAGTGGCAGATGGAAAAGCAGATACAATCCTGATCTAATATTTTGCAGCGAGAACATCTCACAACAGCGCATAAAATCTGTCTGCAATCCTATTCCAAATACACAGCACAGACCGTACATGTGCGAAATCTACGCAGCAGTTAGACCACAGACAGTTCCGTTCAGAAGTAGGTTATACTTCAGGAAATCCAACTGGCCGAAGTTTACAGAAACGCTGGACGCTGCAATTCCCAATACAGAACCTTCACCTGACTCATATGACACTTTTGTGAGGGCTGTAAAGAGGTGCTCCAGAATTGCAATGCCTCGGGGTTGTCGAACATCATACATTCCTGGTCTAACTTCAGAACTCACTGCCCAATTTACAGAGTATAAGGTGCTATTCTAAGAAGATCCATTCGACGAGACAATGCTACTGGCTGGGAAGAAACTTATTGCATCTCTGAAGAATCCAAAAGGAATTCTGGGGTTAAAACGACGGAAGAACTTGATCTCATCAGAAACAGTCAAAGCGTGGAGATTATTGAGACGCCTCAATAATGGCCCAACCAGATCCACATCACACTGCAGCATTACTGCAGATCAGATAGCAAACCAACTGCTCATGAATGGGAAAGGAAGCCATAGAATCAAAGTTCCGAAAGTACAGCAAGAGGCCCAAGAACAAACGAGGAATCTGACTCTTCCTTTCCAGATTTCTGAATTAAACAAGGCTATTAAGGAGAGCAAAACTGGTAAAGCATCCTGTCTAGATGACTTCCGTATGGAGCAACTCAAGATTTTTGGTCCAGAAACAAGAAAGTGAATCCTGCAGCTTTTCAACAACTGCATGAACCAGTGCCATATACCAAAGATCTGGCGAAAGAGCAGGGTGATAGCTCTTCTGAAACGTGGAAAGGAAGCAAATCATCCCAAGAATTTCAGAACAGATAGCCTTTTGTGTCACCCTTATAAACTGTTCGAAAGTATGATTCTGAATAGAATCCTACCAGTAATAGACCCTGTTCTCATACCTGAACAAGGAGGATTTCGACCAAACAGAAGCTGCACAGGGCAACTTTTGAATCTCACTCAGTTTATAGGGAATGGCTTTGAAACCCGTCAAGTAACTGATGTGGTCTTCGTGGATCTCACAGCAGCGTATGATACTGTCCATCATCGGTTACTCCATGCAAAATTATACAATATGATCAAGAACGCCCACCTCGTTAGACAACTCAGCACCCTCCGCCAAAACCGTAGGTTTTTTTGTTGAATTTCAAGGACAACACAGTCGCTGGAGAGCGCAGAAAAATGGTCTACCTCAGGGAAGTGTCTTGGCTCTACTTCTCTTCAACATTTATACCAACGACCAGCCATTGACCCCAGGCACAAAGAGATTCTTATATGCAGATGACCTAGTCCTTGCTACACAGAGCTCATGCTTTGAAAGAGTGGAAAGAAACCGGACAACAGCACTTAGAACATTGTGAAACTATTACAATCGGAACCAACTCAGACCAAACCCTTCGAAGACACAAGTGTGTGCCTTTCATTTAAGGAACAGGGAAGCTAATCGTGAGCTACATATTGCATGGTCAGGCATCCAACTACATCATCATCATCATCATCATCATCATCATCATCATCATCATCATGTACCTAAATACTTGGGAGTCACTCTCGATAGATCTCTGACATTCAAAACTCACTGCAAGAACACTAAAATTAAAATCTCCGCTCGAAACAACCTAATTCGCAAACTAGCGGGGACACAGTGGGGATCACATCCACAAACTATTCGCTGTTCTGCAATGGCACTGTGCTGTTCTACTGCTGAATATGCTTCTCCAGTCTGGTACAGGTCATCTCATGCCAGACAAGTAGACATTGCTCTCAACGAAACCTGCAGGTTGATCACAGGTTGCTTAAGACCTACCTAAACTGATATGCTCTACTGCCTGGCTGGAATAGCGCCACCATGGGTACACAGAACAGCGGTTGCTAACAAGGAGAGACTGAAAGTGGAACAGGACAGTGCCCATCCACTGCATGGACATAATCCACCACAGCAACGGCTGAGATCGAGAAAGAGCTTCCAGAGGAAAGAGCTTCCAGAGAACATCCGAGAAGCTCACCATTTCACCAGAGAAGGCAAGGCTGGAGTTATGGAAGAAGTCGACGCCTCACCTGCAGACGCCAGAAGCTGAAGAACTACCACCTGGACGCAACAAGAGCTGGCTGGTGTGGAAATCTTTAAAAAGTTTACAGTCAGGAGTCAGACGATCCAGAGACAACCTGAAGAGATGGGGCTTCATAACAGAAGATACGTCCTGTGATTGTGGACAAGAACAAACCACAAGCCACATGCTCCAGTGCCTTTTGTGCCCTACATCCTGCACGAAGATTGATCTCCTGCAAGCCACTCCAAGCGCCTTGGAGGTTGCAAAGTACTGGGCACATGTAATATAAATACAATATTTACTGACGTGTGTGACTAGTGTAGGTGTTTGTTTGCAGCCAAGACAAGATTTTAGAAAAGTAAGCAACAGAATCAAAATTGAATGAAGAATGGACAGAGTGAGTTCTGTTATAATGTTGTTACGTAAATTCTTCAAAAGAAGGAACTTAATGATAAGTACTGACTTATCTAGGAGAAAGGTTCCAAGATAGGGTTTGACAGTATAAAAGTCTAGCGTACATTTTTTGCTATTGTACCTTCAGAGACAAGTATTTACGGGATATGCTGAAGCTTTTTCCTAGTACAAAAACGCAATAAAATCAATATGGAAAAGGAAAGAAAAACTAAATAAGTATTCAACTTGCGCCATTTATACGGACACATTTCTGGTATAGGAAGTAACACTGCTATGCGGTAGTACAGAATCTACTGTATTTCTACAGTAGATTCGTTTTCCACTTCCATATTCTGTAGCTGTTAGTCAGCCTATGTAGTGGAATTAACATGCAGGCAGTTTTCACAAAACGTAGATCTCACAGCCTTAACCATAAAGTTAGTAACAGTAAATTACTCAATTTTAAGGAAACAGTACCTGAAGATATTTGTTCCAAAACAGCGAAACTGCGACATCAAGGAGTGTAAAGGGCAGATCAAGAATGTTGGTTGTTTCGTTGGTTGATTGGGGATGGGCTGGGGTGGCAGGAGGGGACCAAAAAGCAACGTCATCAGTCCTCAGATCTAAGGTGGCAGAAACAGAGAGAGACAACACAAAGGACAGTCAGTCAGTCAAGGGGAAGGTGAAATGGGCAAAGAAAGAGGTTAAAGGTATGAAAGGGCAGCAGGGAGAGGACAGATCAGGATGGGGTGGGCGCAAAGAGAGAGAGCAGGACCGTCACAGATACGCAATGCGCTTTGGGGCATCAGCTCCACCATTCATACCATATCATACACCACAACATACCATACAGAATACCGTAGCATGCGCAATACCATGATCGTGACAATGTGGGCAACACCACGAGAAGATCAAAAAAGGGGAATCAAAATGGCAGAGAAACCAGGCAAAATGCAGGGGAAAAAGGGGAGAAGAACCCGGCCACTGTGGAGACAAGGCCAACGGCTCCATAAGCAATGTGAACGCTAACTAATGGCCTCCAGTTCCAGACGAATATTCGATGATTTGAACACCGGAAGAGACCATTTTCGCGAAGAAAACCGAGGAAAGATGTTACCATATGAGGATCATCTGCTAACACGCAGGACAAGGAAGGTTGGAGGGGATATGTAGTAAGAAGGGCCGAAACGCAGGGGCAATCCAGCAAAATATGGATCACGGTGGTGGGGGGCCCCGCAACTACAAGGTGAGGAGGATTGGGAGTTAGGCTCACTGCTGGGTAAAAAACTACTGGTCAACCTAGTATGGCCAATACGAAATGGCAGAGGGTGGAAGACGCCCAATGGGAGAGTTGAACGAGAGAATGCCATGTGGAGCTACCCCAGGGAAGGAAGGGGGAGAAGTATCGACGCCATAGGTACTAGGAGGGAGTTATTCCCCAAATGGTTTATCTCACACTACAGAGAGAAAATTTATAAGTGGAGGTCAAACTCCAAAGAGGGACCAGAAACACTAAACAAGGAAGGATCAAAAAGAAAAAGCAATGGCAACAAAACTGGAAGGAACACAGAAAACCAGATGGCTGGCCAGGTCAACATACTGTAGGTATGAAAACCAAGGGGGGGCCAGAGGGGCCAGAGGGGGAGGGGTTACGACAGGGAGGAAAGGAGGATAAGTGCAGAGCGGTAAGGAAGAAAGGGCTGGTATAACTATGGGTCCTGTGTAAGCCATGCATGAACTTATGGTAGAACCCCAAGCGTCAGGGAGGGGGGGGGGGAGACCAAATATGGAAAACGTATTTAATGAACAAGAACTAAGTACACACATCAAAATAGATTTGCACCACCTTGGTTCCTAGAGTTCCAGAACATGTACAAAAAATTGGAAGAGAGATCAACATAAACAACATTCCCCCCATTTTATTGCTCATGAAAACTACACATAGCATGTTGTACCACCATCCAGCGAGACCTTCAGAGGTGGTAGTTCAGATTGCTGTGCACACTGGTACCTCTAATACCTAATAGCACGTCCTCTTGCACTGATTCATGCCTGCATTCGTCGTGTCATACTATCCACAACTTCATCACAGCACTGTTGGTCCAGATTGTCCCATTCCTCAATGGCGATTTGGCGTAGATCCCTCAGAGTGGTTGGTGGGTCACGTCGTCCATAAACAGCCCTTTTGAATCTATCCCAGCCATGTTAGATAGGGTTCATTTCTAGAAAATATGCTGCCACTCTAGTCGAGCGATGTCGTTATCCTGAAGGAAGTCATTCACAAGACGTGCACGATGGGGGCGCGCATTGTCGTCCATGAAGACGACCGCCTTGGCAATATGCTGCAGATATGGTTGCACTGTCGGTCGGAGGATGGCATTCACGTATTGTACAGTCATTACAGTGCCTTCCATGACCACCAGCGGCGTACGTTGGCCCCACATAACGCCACCCCAAAACAGCAGGGAGCCGCCACCTTGCTGCACTGCCTTGGCAGTGAGTCTAAGGCGTTCAGCCTGACCGGGTTGCCTACAAACAGGTCTCCAACGATTGTTGGTTGGTTGGCTTTTGGGGGAGGAGACCAGACAGCGAGGTCATCGGTCTCATCGGATTAGGGGTGGACGGGGAAGGAAGTCTGCCGTGCCCTTTGAAAGGAACCATCCCGGCATTTGCCTGGAGCGATTTAGGGAAATCACGGAAAACCTAAATCAGGATGGCCGGACGCGGGATTGAACCGTCGTCCTCCCGAATGCGAGTCCAGTGTGCTAACCAATGCGCCACCTCGCTCGGTCCCAACGATTGTCTCTAAGGCATATGGGACACTTATGAGTGAAGAGAACGTGATGCCAATTCTGAACAGTCCATTCTGCATGTTGTTGGGCCCATCTGTACCGCACTGCATGGTGTCGTGGTTGCATAGATGGACCTAGCCATGGACTTTGGGAGTGAAGTTGCGCATCATGCAGCCTACTGGACACAGTTTGAGTCTTAACACAATGTCCTGTGGCTGCACAAAAAGCATTACTGAACATCGCGTTGCTCTCAGGGTTCCTCCGAGCCATAATCCGTAGGTAGCGGTCATCCTCTGCCCTTGGGCGGCCTGATCGAGGCATGTCATCGAAAGTTCTTGTCTCTCTCTCTCTCTCTCTCTCTCCCCATCTCGTCCATGCCCAAACAACATTGCTTTGGTCCATTCTGAGACGCCTGGACACTTCCCTTGTTGAGAGCCCTTCCTGGCACAAAGTAACAATGTGGAAGCGACCAAAGCGCGGTATTGACTGTCTGGACATGGTTGACCTACACACAACATGTACCTCCTTCCTGGTGGAATGACTAGAATTGATCGGTTGTCGGGCCTCCTCTGTGTAACAGGTGTTGCTCATGCATGGTTCTTTACATCTTTGGGTGGGTTTAGTGATATCCCTGAACAGTCAGACTGTCTGTAATACAACATCCACAGTCAACGTCTAATTCCAGGGGTTCTGGGAACTGCGGTGATGCAGAACTTTTTTATGTGTGTACATCGACAATAAGATAAAATATTAGCAACCTATAAATACTGTCAAGTATTTTTGCTTTTATAAGTATTGTAGATAACAGACCATACATAAAAGACACCGAAAATACCTTTAACATTTGTGTGTCCTACCATTATGTTTTTCATTTTTCAACGTAACTCATTGACAAAGAAGGTCAAGTGAAAAAATGTGAGACAACTTACACTTTTGAGCAATATGATACGATTTTCTAGCAATTATGAAGAAAATACAGAAGTACATTTTCCAAGAAATTAACCATGTAAAAGAAATACACTCACTAAAAACTTAAATACAAAGTAATGATGTTCCACAAATGCGAGAGAAGATGCCATGCACTATTTTGAAGATTGTGATATACAGATTCATTTTCCAAAACCTTTGGAAATTCTACACAATGAGGTAAATGTAACCAATCTTCAATGTAAAATTACATTTTCAGTTAGTTTCATTGAGCAATATCAATGCTGCATATTTTAGTTGTTAAATATCCCCCCCCCCCCCCCCCCCCCCCGAGAGTGACTGAATAATCTACAAGAGCACTTACCTCCTCTGCTAACTCCAAGGGCGAGATCGTTTGCCTTCTCGACCTTTTATGTGTATGGAACTGTAAGAAATGAATGAGCACACATTGTACAACGTAATAATGTAATTTACTAGTAATGTCACAAACATAATTAACCGCAACACTAAGAATTTCCCTGGTGCTAATAAAACAGGACTTCATTTCTAAAATGTCTGAAATTTTTTCATATTAAGGCATATATAACAAATTCTAATTCTAAGTCTGTTTCTTTGCAGGATTTCACAGGCAAAGCGCCCTCTTACAAAGTCAAGAAACTGAAATATCACAGGATCCGTCGTTTGAACTAAACCCTAGCTGCTCAGTCCTCAAAATGTTAATATGCATTTCCTTTTACTGCTCATCTTAATACCGGAGGAAAACTCATTTCAAAACGAAAACCACCATAAAATATAACTTCAGTGGCAAAATGAGGTGGAACTTTTGTTACAATTAATGAACTATTTACTGACATGTAAAAATAATGCTAGAACACATAGGAATCTGGTTCCTTGAGTCATCATTTAATTACAAAAATGTTATGCACTAATGATACTGAAAATTCTATCCCCAAAAAGTGTCACATGTGAGTGAAATAAGCTTTGTCTGGGGACATGATAGCAGCGTATATTCCAGATGTAAAGGGACTGGCATCTACAGAGAACCGGATCTAAGGGGACGCGATTTAAAGGGCAACAGTATAGCAATGCATGTTTCAGGGAAGATAATCTTACCCCTTATTGAACATCCAGCGTCAGATTACCCACTTCGCCAATTTATATTCAAGATAACTCCCCTTCTCACAGGAAACCACTGGGATTTTATCAAGGTCATCCAGGGGAACTAACCGCACTCCTTAGGCAATTGTACGAGTTATATTCAAGATCATGACGTAACTCGATGAAGGTTATTTGATATATTCTTAAAACTCGCATGTAACCACTCCACGTGTCTCAGCCAATTGGAGCACAATAAAATAGTAGGAAACCAAGGTGGACCAATAAGATCCGAGCTCACCTTCGTCCCCCCCACCCTCCCCCTCATTATAACCCTTAATAACTAAGTCGACTGTGTAGGCTTTTCCATTCGAAGTCTGAGCATTACTGGGAAGAAACTCATGTTTGCTGCAACTAATAATTATCTAGCGGCAGGGTTTGGATGTAACTATTATAGTCCCTACAACAAACTAACCAACAGATTATAAACAATTTTGTTTTTGTAATACATTTTTACTGTATTTTGCTTATTAATATTTTTCATTTTTATTTACAATGGTATGTATTTGATGTACACACAATGCGTCTATTTACTACACTATGTGATCAAAAGCATCCGGCCAACCCCAGAAACTTATTTTTTCATATTAGGTGCGTTGTGCTGCAACCTACTGCCAGGTACGCCATATCACCTATCTCAGTAGCCATTAGACATAGTGAGAGAGCAGAATGGGACGCTCCGCGGAACTCACGGACTTCGAACATGGTCAGGCGATTGGGTGCCACGTGTGTACACGAGATTTCCAGACTCATAAACCTCCCTAGGTCCACTGTTTACGATGTAACAGTAAAGTAGAAATGGGAAGGGACACGTACAGCACAAAAGCGCACAGGCCGACCTCGCCTGACTGACAGACACCACCAACAATTGAAGTGGGTCGTAATGTGACATCTATCCAGACCATCACACCATAATTCCAAACTGCATCAGGATCCAATGCATGTACTATGACAGTTAGAGAGGAGTTGAGAAAACTTTGATTTCATGGTTGAGCAGCTGCTCATAAGCCACACATCACGCCGGTAAATGCCAAACGACACCTCACTTGGTGTAAAGAGAGTAAACATTGGACGATTGAACAGTGGGAAAACGATGTGATGAGTGATGAGTCACGGTACACAATGTGGCGATCCGATGGCAGGGTGCGGGTATGGCGAATGCCCAGTGAACGTCATCTTCCAGCGTGTTTAA
This sequence comes from Schistocerca americana, assembly GCF_021461395.2. NCBI lineage: Eukaryota > Metazoa > Arthropoda > Insecta > Orthoptera > Acrididae > Schistocerca > Schistocerca americana. The sequence goes on along the minus strand of NC_060121.1, from coordinate 54,935,832 downwards.
TGCCAACTGTAAAATTCGGAGGCTGTGTTGTTATGGTGTGGTCGTGTATTTCATGGGGAGGGCGTGCACGCCTTGTTTCGCGTACCACTATCACTGGACAGTCCTACATTGATGTTTCAAGCACCTTGTTGCTTCCCACTGTTGAAGAGCAGTTTGGGGATGGTGAGTGCGTATTTCAACTTGATCTAGCACTTGTTCCTAAATCACGGCCTGTGGCACAGTGGTTACACGACAACAAAGTCCCTGTAATGGACTGTTCTGCACAGAGACCTGACCTGAATCCTATAGAAACCTTTGGGATATTTTGGAACGCCGACCTCGTGCCAGGCCTCACCGATCGACATCGATGCCTCTCCTCAGTGCAGCACTCCATGAATAACGGGCTCCCATTTCCCAAGAAACCTTCCAGCGCCTGAATGGAGAAGCTCTCATCAAGGCTAAGGGTGGGCCAACACCATATTAAATTCCAGCATTGCCAATCGAGGGCGCCAAGAACTTTCACGTGACTTTCAGCCAGATGTCTGGATACTTTTGATCACATAGTGTCATTTGTTAATCTGCACAGATGAACCGTATGTTATGATGCAGCAGCCCTCATCAAATCTCTATATACTGACAGTTTATGGAGCCGCACCAATGCCATAAAGCAGGCACACTAATTCTCTATCGAGATAACATTTGAGACCACACTATGCACACCATTAGCCCGCCACTGGGCGCCATCTGCATCTACACAGTACTCGCATATGTTTGATATGAGTGCCAACAAACTCCACATTCTGTGATCCATTCACTTCATCATTGATTACGCCAATAACCTACTTGTTTTCTGGTATTATTTCAAAAGGATTATTAGCTGCGTGTCCGGAAGTGTTCAGTTCTTCAGGAGTATCTAATTGTTTCACATGGATCCCTGCCTTTAACCCAGTAGATTAAACTGACTACATCCATACAATGTAACTTGGGATTGACGAAGTTTGGCTTCGCAAACTCATACTGAAAGCGGTACATGTGGAGTTTGGAGAGGTCCACAACACACATACCAATCTAGACGGCCTTCATGGACTGCACTGGAATCTAGGACATCTCTACAGTCTTTCATTAACATGGAAATCCATGACAACATTGCTCGGAGTAGTTTTTGCGCGTGATTCTAACATTCCATACCAAATCTGTGGCATTGCTTAATGTTTCTACAGGGCAGAATACGAGGTGCATTCAAGTTCTAAGGCCTCCGATTTTTTTTCTCCAGACTGGAAAGAGATAGAAACATGCGCATTGTTTTAAAATGAGGCAGCGTTCATTGTCAATACGTCCCAGAGATGGCAGCACCGTACGGCAGATAGAATTTTATCGCCAGCGGCGAGAATGAGAACTGTTTTAAATACTTAAAATGGTGACTTCTCCTTACTTTAACAGCGTGCAATCATTCGTTTTCAGAATTTGGTGGTGTGAAACCAACTGAAATTCATCGACAGTTGAAGGAGACATGTGGTGATGGAGTTATGGACGTGTTGAAAGTGCGGTCATGGGTGCGACAGTTTAATGAAGGCAGAACATCATGTGACAACAAACCGAAACAGCCTTGGGCTCGCACAAGCCGGTCTGACGACATGATCAAGAAAGTGGAGAGAATTGTTTTGGGGGATCGCCGAATGACTGTTGAACAGATCGCCTCCAGAGGTGGCATTTCTGTGGGTTCTGTGCACACAATCCTGCATGATGACCTGAAAATGCGAAAAGTGTCATCCAGGTGGGTGCCACGAATGCTGATGGACGACCACATGGCTGCCCGTGTGGCATGTTGCCAAGCAATGTTGACGCGCAACGACAGCATGAATGGGATTTTCTTTTCGTCGGTTGTGACAATGGATGAGACGTGGATGGCATTTTTCAATCCAGAAACAAAGCGCCAGTCAGCTCAATGGAAGCACACAGATTCACCGCCACCAAAAAAATTTCGGGTAACCGCCAGTGCTGAAAAAATGATGGTGTCCATGTTCTGGGACAGCGAGGGCGTAATCCTTACCCATTACGTTCCAAAGGGCACTACAGTAACAGGTGCATCCTACGAAAATGTTTTGAAGAAGAAATTCCTTCATGCACTGCAACAAAAACGTCCGGGAAGGGCTGCACGTGTGCTGTTTCACCAAGACAACGCACCCGCACATCGAGCTAACGTTACGCAACAGTTTCTTCGTGATAACAACTTTGAAGTGATTCCTCATGCTCCCTACTCACCTGACCTGGCTCCTAGTGACTTTTGGCTTTTTCCAACAATGAAAGACACTCTCCATGGCCGCACATTCACCAGCCGTGCTGCTATTGCCTCAGCGATTTTCCAGTGGTCAAAACAGACTCCTAAAGAAGCCTTCGCCGATGCCATGGAATCCTGGCGTCAGCATTGTGAAAAATGTGTACGTCTGCAGGGCGATTACGTCGAGAAGTAACGCCAGTTTCATCAGAAAAAAAATCGGAGGTCTTAGAACTTGAATGGACCTCGTATAACGCTCTTTGTTCCCTGGCCGTGTCCAGAGAGCCCACTCCCACAAAAGGGCTCCATCCCAAAGTTAATGTATTGGCACCTGACTTCATCATGCAAATGGGCGAGATACGCCAGTTCTAAGGTCAAGATCTTTCTTTCACCAGCATCCCCACCTGGTTCACGGATCTTATCCTTTAGTCTGGCAGTTTCTCCTTCACACATTCATCGGGACCCTGGAAATGGCTGGCTCTGTTGTGCGGCGAACCCACAGAGGTGGTTTACATCTAGGTAAATGATTTTAGATAAATCATTATATCGCCTGTACTACTCGTCACTCATCCATGAGTTACTCATCTTGGCGTACTGTGCAGTCACTGGGAAAGTTTTCCATGAATTCTGCGTTCATAGAAGAGCAAGATGTCAACACCAGTCAACTGTTCAATGCTGACATATTCCGTTCAATGCTGACATATTGCGTGTACCGAATCCCACGAAAGACCTGGCATGAAGAAATAGAAAGCAGAACTACTCTAAAATGTACGTGAGGAAGCGTACATTGCTATTAGTCTATAATCTAGCACATTCTCCTAAACAATGGACGCTAAACTCCAGACGAAGATTCCGATCTTGCTCATCCTCCACTTCCATTATTGCAGTGCCCATTAGTATACCGGACAGTGTGGTTATGTCAGGCAATGCCGTTTCATAGAGTGTCTCCAACAAATCCAGGATTTCATGTGGACAGACCCCCTTCTTTATCACAAACTGAAACCTTGCATCATCGGAATATGTAGTCTGGTGATATGCATGACTTCCTGAGGCGAAGACTCTGAAGAGAGACGTTCACGAGGCAAAGCGGTTCCACGAATTAAAGCAATATATTTGATGTGGTTCTCTTGGAAGATGAAATATTCTTTCCAATGGTAGCAGGAATGAGTAACCCTATCACGTTTCAACCCAGAATCAACCAAGTGTTGAATGAGTAAGTGGGCATCACGCCTACTCAAAATGTGAAAGAGGATGGAGACGAGCTTGATAGTTGGCTCTAAGTTGCATTAGTTGTGAGATGCACTGTGGAACATCCCCCATATATCACTATGGTCTCTACAAGGACTCTCGTCTTCTCTATGCAATGGCAGCCCACCGACACGACGATCGGCTGCCTGCTCATACAGGGCATCATTGTTCTACGAGTCAGTCACGAAAATGTTGTTGCGATAAATCCCATCAACTTCCATACCAGGTTCTCGAGCTAAGCCAACCACCGTCTCACAGGATTATTCCCGACATGTGAATCAAACTGGTGATACGAGTCATACGAGTATACAAGTTCATATTCTGCTGAGTATGGTGGTAAATGTTCTGTGACGACTCTATGGGTGGCAGTGGGGTCATAATCACAAACGTGTCACAGGAGCTAGGAGGCACTAAGTTTGTATACGCAATGAAGGAACATTGGATCTGGTAGTGGATGTTCTTGACCTTTAAGGACAGCAGGCAATTCCACACAAGGCTGTTCCTGGCTCGAGCAAACTATGAGGTGTCCTCCTAGATAATATCTCTTTGTGAAAGATTTGACGCATCTGTGACAAATGTCTTGTACCGAAATGTTTTGATAAATCAGGAGCGACATTCTTTTGATTCACAAGCAGTGTTGCTTCCCAATATTTAATAGTTGCAAGAAATCTACATGTTTGGGGTGCCAAGGGAGCAAATATTGAAAAGTAGAGTGGTCCAACTACTTTATGCTTTCCTACCTTTTTTTGCAATGTGTGTTCATGGTCATCTTCTGGCTTTCTATTAACTCCAAGTCTGTAAATATAAACCGAATGTTAAGTGTACTCCCTGACGAATTTTGAAATGTTGGGGTTAGTTTGTTTGGGGGAGGAGACTAGACAGCGAGGTCATCGGTTTCATCGGAGTAGGGAAGGTAGTCGGCCATGACCTTTCAGAGGAACCATCCCGGCATCGTCGTCGTAAATGCGAGTCCAGTGTGCATTTGAAATGTCCTGGAGTTTTATTAAGAACGAAATGGCTTAGAAATTATAATGGCCATGGCCATTAGACATATTTTAATTATTACAAAGGACTGCATTTGTTGGGTAATTTCTATTGCCAGCCAAAAGTGACCTTGGAAAGTAATATTCATCCCTCTCATCTTGAGTCTGGACATTAATGTGTCCTTTTTCTTTTACTGGTAATATCTTTCAGAAGGAGGATGAAACTGGACCTCACCTCCATTAAGTAGATCAGAGATATATAAGCATGTACCGAGGTGTACATGGCTGAATGCATTACCTAACCCCCCTTCCTGAACGCTGAAAATAGTGATTGAGTATGACTCTTGATAAACTTCCAAACCCGCCTGCTATTTGGCAGCCATTTCTCACCCAAATTTGGTTGATGGTCTTCTCTTCAGCATCACTACTGTCCTTTGTAGGGTGCTCGAGCAGAGTTCAGAACTGTGTTACACTTCATGGAAGTATACCACATGTAGTTACCATTTAAGAGAGCATCCTTTCCACAATGGCTTCACAAGCATTGTGGGAAGTTGCAGGGTATTAGCAGTCCACATTCGAGTTATCAATGAACCTTTGTGAAATTCTGTCCCAGAAGTGATAACAACCATAATATTTAAATGCAGTTGCAGGGCGTATTTGGTAATCTGTTACAGGGTGGGCAGGGGTATAACTGTTGCTACATACAGAATAATGTCGAAGCCAGGTCCAATGCAGTGTAGGTCAATGATAGGGAATCCATTGTCGAACGAGTTGGTATCACCAGTTAGTACCACGATGATGATGCACCTGGCGGTAGTGGTGTTTGTGGGCACAGTTTCAGTTTGTTTTGTTTTAGGGAAGAAAAACACCTAGGATTATATGCGCCCGTATCAGAACTGTAAAACACGAAGACGAAAAAGGAGTTAAAAACGACTAAACGTTAAGCCCAATCAACGGAAGGAAAGACAGCTATAAACATGGACTTCGAGAAAGGTCCATAAAATACGCCCTAGAGACAAAGGAGGTCCTGAACTAAATTTCTGAACTGAAGATTAAATTTTCTTCTCCATATATCTACGACAGAAAAACAAAACGCGGTTGCCAACCCATAAGTCGTTCGCTAAAACGGCCGATAGCTCAGACGGCAAATATAAATGAGAATGCTGGCAGTTTTTAAAAAAAAGGGCATTCTATCAGGAAATGTTGAACCGTGAAAGGTTTAGGGCAATCAGCACAGTAGTGGGATCCCCACTTAATTTGCGATGGCTAAAAATATAGTGCCCAATACGCAACTTACAGAAGATGATCTCTTTCTGGCGAGAAAGCCGAGAGGAAGTCCTAGCTGCTGGGGCATGTTTAATTCCCCATGACCAGTGGAGATGCTAAAGTGACACCAACTGCAGACAGACAGCAACGCCAGAGGACGGTAAGAATTTGCACAACGACCTGCAGAGAACTGATGATTGGTGCAGGCTCTGGCAGTTGAACATAAATGAATGTAACATGTTGCGCATACATAGGAAAAGAATCCACTGCTGTACAACTACACTATTGATGACAAACAGCACGAGACAGCATCTGCCGTAAAATAACTAGTCGTAACTATCCAGAGGGACGTTAAGTGGAATGACCATATAAAAAAAGATATGGGGAAAAAAAGCAGACACCAGACTCCGTTTCACCCGAAGAATCTTAATGAAATATAACGGATCCCCGAAAGAAGTGACTTATAAGCCGCTTCTTCTCCCGATTCCTGAGTATTGTTCATCTATCTGGGATCCCTACCAGGTAGGAATGATAGAGGAGATAGCGAAGATCCAACGAAGAGCGGCACGTTTCGTCACCGGATCGTTTAAATAGCGAGGGCGCATTGCGGAGATGCTAAACAAACTCCACCGGCAGATGTCAGAAGAGAGGCGTTGTGAATCACGGATAGAGTTACTATTTAAATTTCGGGACAGCACTTTTCAGGACAAATCAGACAACATTTCACTGCCCCCACATCCATGTCTCGTATGAATTATGAGGAGAAAATTCGAGAAATTGGAACCATAGACTATTCGCGAGTGGAACAGGGCTGTATGGATCAGATAGTGGTACAGAAAGTACCCTCCACCGCACACCATTACATGGCTTGTGGAGTATGATATAGATAAAAGATCATATGAGGAACTGGAAGAACTAGCAGGCCAAGGAATGAGGACTGAAGCTGTGGCACAGCAGCGTCAGCACCTCGTTTCCCATCAGACCGATGTACCCAGGGACCCACATAAACATCATAGTGGCTCCATCAAGTGAAACCATTCCTGGACTCATTGCAATAAGGGATGGATGGTGTACAGCACATAGAGGCTCTGTAGGGCACAGAGGATAGGAGCACATGACGTTATTCAAAAGCCTACATCGCTGCATGTACTGATACTGGCTGAAGAGCTCTACTGTAAATACTGCGCAGTGTTCTAGAAGCCGATACTGAAAAACGTCAGCTCCAGTGACGATGGCACACTCGACACAAAGGTCAGTCTGAGAACCATCAGTATACTTTAAGGTACCAAAGCGAAGTTCTGTGACGATAAACTTTTGAGAATATAGAGGGTCTGGAGTAGTGTCCTACTTATGAGAGTAGAGGGAGTCTGGAGTAGTGTCCTTTGGAAGAGAATGAACTGCGAGTTGAACACGGGCAACTGCACAAAGCCAAGGCGATGAATACTTAACACCCACTGGGAAAGTAGCAAGTGGCATGAAGTTATGTTGACGGAGCAATAGCCAAAACAGACTCAAGGAGGCAACAGAAGAGGGATGTGTCCCTTACTGGCGATCAAAGGAGTCACCGAAGAAGGTGGCATAGGATGGATGGCCGCGCCATGGCAGACAAACGGCAGGCGTATTTTCCGGGGAGAAAGTCACGGCGGTATGACACAGGTAGTTCAGTTGCTTCGGCAAACCATCTCAGTCTGGCTAGTGGAAAAGGTGCCACTGGCGAAGCGGGTGCCACGGTGGTGGATAGTACTGAGACAGTGTAAGAGAGACGGACATGGAGATTCATGAACGAAACACCTGTAGTCTAGTTCCAAACGTACAAGGAACCCCTACAAACAGGGGGGTGATCCGTTCCGCCAAGAAACTACCACTGCAGATGAGACTTTCAGCGGCAGAACTATTTTGTACGGATCGCTATATTGCACTGACCGTTCAACCACGCAAAAGTGGTCTACAGATCGTCAAATACATCCCACATACTCACCGCGCCACAGTGCAGCACCAGCGGAGGAAACTGCCGCTGTAAACGCGGCCCATGACTGCAGCCGCGGAAGGGCTCGTCAGCTAGAGAGAGGCCAGCCGGCCGTCGACGAGGACCGCAGTGGTAGCAGTCCGAATGCTATCAACATCCCCAGCACAAACACTCGTTATGTTGAATCTTTTCAAATTCCTGCAGAGTGTACATGCGGCACACACACACACACACACACACACACACACACACACACACGCACACACACACTCCTGAAGGCGACTCAGCGCAAACTGGGTTTTAGTCCACTATTCACCCAACCAGGTGGAGCCGCAAGCCAAATCGTCGTAATCCGGAAGCTTTCTCGGACTCTGAACTGGTGTAGAAAGGCTGGGTCGGTTCCCCTCATCACAAAGGCGTTACTGTTTCTGGCCCCTACCTGCTTGCCTGCTATACCCATCTCCAGACTCTGGGATTACAGGACCATAGTTTTCCAGAATATCATACCATTTTCACGATAATTCTCCACATCAAGCACAGCAGTATTCTACCGATCGCTTGCACGCAACAATTCCGAAGATATGGACTGGAAATTGTTTCTCTAGAAACCTGAAACTTTAGCAAGGTGGAGCATACTGTAAGCAACTGAGTAACTTTAAACATATCCCGTCTGCAAATACCGTTACATGAGAACTAAAAAAAAAAAAAAAAAAAAAAAAAAAAAAAAAAAAAAAGAGAAAACTGATGTTTCCACTCCCGAATACCAATGTTGCTGAGCTAACAGATTCCAAATCATCCTTATAATTTACAAAGTCAACTAAGATGTTCCTCACATCTAAAGAAGCAGCAAACGGGTCTTCCACCAGTCTTTCACCTGCTAGATGCACACAACACAATCGATGTTTTCTCAACAAAATAAAGATAGGAAATATGCAGAAGCAGTTACCGGACAATTGCATGGGAGTGAATAATGGTCCGGCGCAAATACACGTCCATATAAAATAATCTAATTTCCACGAAGAAACATGTGATCACGAAGGCTGCCCAACATATACAGGGTATTAGTTCGCTATTTAGCCGTCTAGAGGGCGATACGGACAGGTCAACTACATTCCTGTACCCCAACCGGTCTCTCACTCTGGACGGCTCCTGCTGTCTGCTGGACATGTGAGTAATTCCCGCCACAGGCCACGCACCCCCGCACAGAATCATCCCAGGAAACCGACCACACACTCGTACGTATCTCATCACTATATTTAGAATTAAATATTACGATTATGGTCTCAATACGACAACATTCGACAAAGAGCGAAGTATCAGAAATACCCCTTCTGACGGCTGTGGCTATGGAAATAGAAATATCTGTACCACTGATGGCTTTACGTTCTTCTCCAAGTAAAAAAATAAATAAAATCTTCCATTCCCTTTGTGCCTTACAAATCCATACCTTCCCTTACGACAGGTCATATTCATTTTCTTTGCGCGCGCGCACGCGCGCCCTCTCTTTATAAGCCTGATGCTCAAAGTTCACCTATCATGCATTCCCTGCTACTACGTACAGGGCGTTTATAACTAAATATTGGGGTTTTAACGCTTTAAAATATTTACTATATTTAACTTACGGTTATAAATGACATGTCAAATGAAAGAGCAACTCAAACAGTTGTGTTTGGCACCAGTGTGCATGCGCAGCGCGCAATGCTTCCGCTGCAATCCGCTAGACGAGCGCTGGATGTGTGCTGCATGACAAGTTCTTGGTATAACTGAGTTGCTCTTTCATTTGGCATAGCATTTATAACTAAGTTTAATATAATAAATATTATAAAGCGTTAAAACCCCAATATTCATTGATAAATACCCTGTACAATACTCTGTCAATTAACTGATGGCTTCCGACACAAAATAATGCTGACCGAAAATCAGCGATGAGTGGACATGTATCATAAGTTTTTCTTGTGAGTGGTACCATTGTGTCTTAGAAGGAGACATGTTCAAATGGTTCAAATGGCTCTGAGCACTATGGGACTTAACATCCGTGGTCATCAGTCCCCTAGAATTTAGAACTACTTAAACCTAACTAACCTAAGGACATCACACACATCCATGCCCGAGGCAGGATTCGAACCTGCGACCGTAGCAGTCGCGCGGTTCCGGACTGAAAGGAGAGATGTAATCGCCTTACAAGCCGCCAGATGTTAACAACACTTTCGCAACGACCATGTTACTGTCACAAGGGGTTCTACAGGTGCGCACAAGCATCGGTAATGATATCTGTGTTAAAAACTATACAAGCCTTATAAATCGAGGTATGGCATTACCTCCGAATAATGTGGTTTTTCCAGACAAACACCGCAACACTGAATATAGACGGTGATTGCCAGAGTGTATATTATCAGACCAACAGTGTGGTTACACGTCGCCGATTCGTTTAAGCTCTTAATAAAAACGCCGATTTTTGAAAGTGATTCAGCTAAGGAACGACGTATGAACCCGATATTTGCTGATCGCCCTTGCAGCCAGTATTTGTAACGCATTCTGTCTCATTGCCACGTCAGGGTTTCTGCGATATATCCACTGGGTTATAGTGTTGGTTGACTGCGAAGGATCACAAACAGTAGATGGTGTGCTGATTGAGGTCGTAAGAAATGTACACTAGCTTTTCAGATCACTGGTGCTACGTTTTCCGGTACAAATGCTGTCTATGAATTTGAGTCAAGTCATTCGATTCAATCACATTCCTACGTTGCATCCTATGGACGAGTCTTTTAATCATATTTCTGGCACTTTCATATCTCGAAACGAGTCACCTTTTCGAACCTGCTCCAGTAAAATTTTAGATTGTCCCTATGCATCCTGCAACTGCCCCATCAGACTCTGCACTGCCACCCTGCAGCTTTGTGCATGTGATCGTTCCAATTTAAGTCAGAACTGAGCAGAAGTTGGAGAGAGCTATATCTACAACATTCTGCAGCCCACGTACAAACAGGCTAAGCTGAGTTAGTGCAACAGCATTGTGTTTTGACCTTTTGATGGGGATGGGAATATGTTGTATAAAAGATAGAATGGCAACTGGGAGAAGGACGAGGATTTTGCTACTGTATTGTGGTGCGTCTCCAAACTACATACAGGTGCTGCACTCTGAAGCAGATCCGTGTACCTCAGGGTCCTTTCACGCCTATCACCCCAGCATTTTATCATCATTGTTCTGTACCACCCAACAGAGAAAAATTAGGAACTGTAAAACCTCTGCTAACTTCATCCGATTAAGAACTCGATAAGAGTTTTACCACATCTCTCTTCCCATATATCGGAAACAAATACCATCTGCGTGATGCCATCGAGTGCACGTGGTGATCCTATAAAAAACACAGGTATTGATCCACAGACCAGTGTGAAGTGTCAACGCCCGTACTATAGGAGGATAACCATATCCCACAGACTATACCGTCAGTCGCAAGAGAGGCTTCCTGTGTCGTCGTTTGAAACGTTCTTTTTCCACTGTAACCGGCTTTGTACACTGCCATACATTCCGTTTTTACTGCCACAAGTTCGAGGTCTGTGTCAGTTTCTAAACTGACGTTAACATGTTCTGATTCGTTGTCTCTCACAGAAAACTAGACATCGCTTGGTGTAAGTCATGTTGTTACTACTGAAGACAGTCACAAAGTAAGAAAACTGGTAGAGTTTCACAGTGTTGTGGAGCCTTTCCAAACTGCTGTCCCAAGGTGACTGACAACCTCTACATTTAAACTCATCTGTCACAGTGATGGGATAGCTGGTGATACTGTGTTCCGTTTCGATTGATTCCTCATGTTGCAGTTATGTATGTGATCACTGTTTCGGTGCTAGCTGCCGCCCCTCCACCAAGACTCTTGCTCCATCTCAAACAAGGGACATCAGTCAATCAATATATGGCAATCAACAGTTTACCGGTGGACGGGTGGGATGGAGAAGACACCGTCGATGCACTGGAATAATAGGCAACACAGATAGTGTGAACAATTTTACAGTCATCTAGACACCTACCAATTTTGGGACAGTATGCTTCGCAGTTTCAGTATCACTGCTAAACCGCCCCTTCTGTACTTTCCAGGTACCATTGCGAATGTAGATAGATGACTGCAGTACTTCATTCTTTTGTTAATTCTCGAACATATACATCATCTATGTATACCAGACAGCGATCTACATATTTCTAGCACTTTGAGCATAGTTTCTAATTTACGATCTGTCTCTATGCGGATGGGTGTCACAGGGCATTCTCGCAATCTTAGAATAAAGTTTGAAAGATCCCTCGCACTTTCTTCGACTAACCCATCCTGCAGCACCGTTACTGATTAAACCTGCAAATGACCAGGGGTAGAACAGTACATCCCGCATCTTGTGGATCAATGGAGCTTGCAAAGTCCGCACCCATCCAAGTGCTAAGATTTCTCTAGATTCCCCCTATGTCGAGGTGGTTAGCACCCCTTATAGATATATAGTAGTAGATTTGAAAGTGTTGTGATGTAATAGACGGTTAAGAAGAACAAGAACCGGGCCGTTATTATGCATGGTCAAGCTCCAGACAGATGGAGTTTGAAGCATTTTACGTAAATCAACTGCGCTATCAATTCTGAAGTATTGTCCTAGTGTCTGTGGTCAGTACCAGGAGGTTATTCGTTTGAGAGAACGAACACATGGACTCCTATGGCTACACGGTTCTGCACTTTAAGTAGGTTATAATGTTAGATCGCTAGAGTTTCCGACCTATCAGTTGTGTGGAATGAAGCACTGTTAATATTCTAATGTAAGAAATATATTTCCTGCACATGGCACACCTGCAGGTTTCTCTACAATTAACTATGGTAACAAACTGTAAAATGGAAACACTACTGCATTAAAACATCAGCTCTGTGTGATATACGCACAGTCTAGCTTTCCAGAGTCGTTTAGCGTCCTGTGTTCACATCCGATCATGGTTCCGAAATTATACTATGCTCGCATCAGACTTGTGTAGAATGATCATTAATAATGGAGAATACCTCTTACAAGGAAACAGATAAACGCATAGCAGCGGTGTCTGACATATGAAATTATACGTCATGCCGCCACTAACTCTGTAAACAGGACATTCGTGAAGCAGATGGTTAAAGGATTGCAGCGCCTTACGAACACTTGTTGCTAACTTGTAATCATTCTTGTCACGAAATTGAAGTCTCGATTTTTCACTCAAGATGCGACAAGGGAATGGAGTGTCATGTAAATCTTCGTATGTGTATAGGGAAGTGTCGAAACAGAGTGGTCACGTTTCATCATACATGAGATGGAAGTCCTCTGGTGACAGACAGGTTCGCTGTTAACGATCGCAAGTAGACAGTGCTCTATGTCACACAACTGATTCATCCTGACAGAACAACGGAAAAAAATGATCAACTGACCTGCAGCAGCATCTCTACCCCCCCTCCCCCTCTAGAATGCATCATCAGTCAGCCATTAAATCATACCTCGTTACAGCTCCATCTCAATCACGCATCCACTTTGTTATCCCTTAAAGCAGATGCATGTAAGTTTAGAGGCAGATGGTGTTTTCTTGGAAAGCGTCAAATACAGCGGTCAGCTCGGGTGTATCACTGTTACTTCAGTATACATACATTAGAAAGATGCCTCCACAGAAAAAGAAGTGACTGTTCCCTAGTTCCTGGTGCTTCCATGTCAACGTATCTCCGATTCCTCTTGCTGTCACATACTCGTTCCTACATACAAGAATTGTTCTGCACCAGCCAAAAGACACGGAAGTACTTCGTCAATTTCCCCACATTTCAGTGTATTTTTCCTCAATTTATATGTATTTTCCGTCATTTTCGTAATTCTATCGATTTTATGTCAATTCTACCCATGCGATCATGACATCACTTCTAAAATTGCTCGTAAATGTGAAACACCTGCAACACCTAGCGCAAATGCACTGTTTTCTTCTGATCGGGTGGCGTAGTATATTACTGGAGTCGTCTGCATCCAATCGCATCTGGGAGTAGGCATTAGGAGTGGTTTAAAATGGAATGACCATATAAAATTAATCGTCGGCAAAGCAGATGCCAGACAGATTCATTGGAAGAATCCTAAGGAAATGCAATCTGTAAACGAAGGAAGTAGGTTACAGTACACTTGTTCGCCCACTGCTCGAATATTGCTCACCAGTGTGGGCTCCGCTCAAGACAGGGTTGACAGGAGAGAGAGAGAGAGAGAGAGAGAGAGAGAGAGAGAGAGAGAGAGAGAGAGAGAGAAGAGAAGATCGAACGGAGAGCAACGCGCTTCGTTACAGGATCATTTAATAATCGCGAAAGCGTTACAGAAATGATAGGTAAACTGCAGTGGAAGACGGGTTTTGTTGTAGTTTCGAGAACATACCTTCACCGAGGAGTCAAGCAGTATATTGCTCCCTCCTACGTATATCTTGCGAAGAGACCACGAGGATAAAATAAGAGAGATTAGAGCCCACACATAGGCATACCGACAATCTTTCTTTCCACGAACAATACGAGACTGGAATAGAAGGGAGAACCGATAGAGGTACTCAGGGTACCCACCGCCACACGCTGTCAGGTGGCTTGCGGAGCATGGATGTAGATGTAGATGCAACCAGGCTGTATCACCACAAGCGACTGTACCACCACACCATACCGTTGTATTAAATCGTGTCCTGCGCCAGACACCATCATTTGAGCATCCTGCACAGAACTACCTACCACCAGACACACACGTACCGCGAAGACAGATAGGAAGAAAACCACAGGCACCGTATTTAGTAGTCTCAGCACGAGGTCGGTCGGTCTTCCACAGCGGAGCGGCCGGCCAATTAACACGAGTCAACCGCCCGCCCCCCCCACCGCACGCACACACACTGGCCTCATGCCAGCATCTTCCACGGACAGCGGTCGCTCTCTGAACAGGTGTACATCGTGTACACAGGCAGGGCTGGTTTCCCTGGCACAAAGACGTCCGCTGACGGTACTGTTTCAGATCTGGCTGGCTTGCTGCTGTGGTTTCTGAACGAGTTGCGTGCGATCATCTCTGAACTCTCGGATCACAAGAACATTTAATTTCTGAACACTGTCGATAAGAAATGCTTCGTCAATCCCGAATTAATTCACCCATCTCGAAACCGATATCAGCTGCAACATACGATTTTACACAAAAAAGAAAAAACTACGTACTTGTGACACTTTTGTGCTGAAACCGTCGAGAAGCAAACGATAAATTTCCGGAATGTCATGTATTTTCACGAAGTTTGCAAGAGTATACCATTTATGCGACTGTTCTCGATACCGACCACATAGCACTTTGCTACAGATCGCTTGCACAGTGTAATATCTAAAATAGAGAGTTGAAATTATATTTGTAGAAACCGTAACATAACAAAGGTCGTTATGTGGGACGCGCTGCAAACCACTGAGTAACTAGAAACTTACCTCATCTGTGAAGATCTTTACATGTAAACTCTAAACTAGAGTAAACTGGTAGTTCCACTCTTATTTTTTAACGAATACCTATGTCAGTGATTTAACAGATTCCAGATCATCTTTGCACTTTACGAAGTCGACTAAGGTTTTAACACTTGTGACTAGAGAACCAGCACGTGTGTCTTCCACCAGTTTCTCACCATCTACATGCACACAACAAACATAGCTATGTTGTCTCAACCAAATGGCATTACAAGCAGTCAGCCGGTCAGTTTACAAATGGCAGGCATAATTATCCGGCGCAAACACTCGCTCATGTTGAATCTTGTCAAATTTACACGGAGAACATTCGCAACACGTGCGATCACGAAGGCTGGCCAACACAAAGTGGCGATGCTGACAAGGTTCACCGTGCGCAGGTCAGCATCGCGCGCGCTGGAGCTTGACTGCGCTCGCAGCCTACCACGTTGCTGACAGGGAAGCAGACTGCCTCCCGCCGCCGCAGTGTCTCAAAATGCTGGTCGCACTGATCTGCCGCAGAAGACAGGAGCGAGGGCTGTGTGGGCGCCCGCTGCTGCTGCCCACTACTCGGGCACTCGCGGGTGCTGAGGTCAAGGTGGTCAGACGACCACACGACTACCGGCAGGGCGCGCATCGCTGAAGGAGCTCCAGGTTCAGCACAGAATTTCTCGTTGTTTTAAGTGACCGATTGTTTGCTTACGATAATGTTGAACCAGTGACAACTTCGAAATTTTTCCGTAATTCGCTCCATCTATCTGAAGTAAAAAAGTCTCGCATTGGCAAGATTCTCTTAAAAAACTACGAAGGCGCTAATAAACTCATTGTACGTTATAATTCGAAAGTGAATGATTGTAGGTCTCTTCTGTAATTTACTGGATTTCCAACGAATCGTGAACAAGGGAAGATCGACCTAACCAGAACTTAGCATCTCGCAGGTGCGGAACACCGTACCATTCGCTTGTACGACGTGTGGTCAAAAAGTAACGGTAATTTTTGGTTCGCTTGAAAAAACTGTTGTTAATCAACACAACCTTGTGCCCTTCAGATTACTCCCCTTCATGCGCCAGCCCTTTTACCGATCTTGGAAGCACTTCTGCAACCCGCTTTCCGTTATGCCGTTCAACTCCGACAACGATTTTGTTTCTACCTCATCAGTGGTGGCAAAACGTCGTTGAAGTCACGGGGTACAGGGGGGGGGGGGCATGCCCGGCGAAAACGTTGGCTGGGGCCACATAAATGATCTCTTTTTTGCCAAAAACATCACGTATTCCTTACTGACCGTACGACTCTTGATGCGCTATCTCATTGTAATCGAAGAACTCAGTGAGATGAAACCTCACATCTGATCGCGATTGTCGAATTTTTTCGGTGTTTGTTCTTCAGGCAGTTTCCACTGATTTCTTCGATTACAATGGGGTAGTGCATCATGAGTCGTACGGTCAGTAAGGAATACGTGATGTTTTTGGCAAAAAAACAGGACAGTTTAGCTCCTATACCCATCATTTGTTACCTGTTAATCTTTATTTAGAAGTTATGTATCGCTGACTTCATTCACCAATTTCTGAGCGACGTCTAACTGACGTTGCTTTTGGCGGAAGTTCAACAATTTTGGAAAAACTTTTCTGCTAGACGTTTCAAGCCCAAAATATCCGGAAACAATAATACTTGGCATGAGCCGAACGATATGCCGACGTCGTCAGAAACCTCTCTGTTGGTAATTCGGCGGTTTTCCAGAACCGTTTTCTTTGCTTCTTCCACATGTCCAATATATGTGCTAGGTAGTGCAGAACGGTATTCGTCTTCAATGTCTCCTCCAAGCCCTTTTGAACGCTTATACCACCGTACACACTTGTCTTATTTATAGAAGATCCGCAGTCAACGTTTCGATTGCGGTGCTGCACGTTATTCCTCTTTTCAAGCAAAATTTAATTCAAATTGATTGATACATCATCTTGAAAAGTAAAAATTCCCCAGCATTCTACAACACTTAACCTTTTCGATTGCCAAACAAAACAATCAGAACAGCTGAAAATACGGACATACGTAAGAAGCATGTGTAACAACAAGATGAAAGAGTTTGAAAACCGAATCCATAAAGCCGGCGAAATCAGAAAGTTCGTTATTTTTTTATCAAACCTCATAAAGGGGTCTAGTTCTTCGAAAGAAGAAGATACATTATCACAACTCTCTAAACTTTCAGTGCTTAAGAATAAATATGGCCATGCGCTTGGAAAAAAGTACGTATTTTGGCGCTGGTCGGACGAGTCTTTAACTATTTATGTTAGCTCAGTTACGAGGCAGCAGATCTAGTACAGAGCGGTGGTTCGAAGGTTGTCTGATCCCTTCGCAGCATTTTTTATATTTTGCAGATAGGCTGAAAAAATTCTCAATACATCATATTTACGAGTATTAATATTTTGGTAACGGTATGAAAAGGCAGGGCAAAGGAAAATTAGGAATAGGAAATAAATTTCCGGGGAGGTATATGTAATTGGATACTTATATTATTTTATAGTTCATTTACACGTGCTGTGGTAATATTCGAAGTGAAAAGAGGGACGCAGTAATTGTCTCTGCATCTTGCACGTGTCGTACACACCACATTCTTTCGACTTGGGCGACATGATTGCCTTGAAGTTTCTGTAGAGAAACGAACTTTGTTTGCAAACTGTACGATGAATGTAAACAAAGTGATACCCATTATTTCGCCCAATTTTGATGAGGATAGTTGGTGATGTGGAATTTTCTTTTTGGATTTGTTAGAGTGCACAGAAGCAACTGAGGTCATAAGCGCCGGTGTTGTTGAAATAAAATTTCCTGTGATGATGTCTTCTCGGTCTATGATTTCTTTTTCACTCTGGATTGGTCGATTTTAGTTCACTGAGACCATAGTGTTTGCGTTTAGCTGCTGAGCACTATTAAACGCCAGAATGAAACTAATGGAGTACCAAGTCCTGTACATTTCAATTACAGTCCTTTCCCGGAAACTTATTTGCAGTATCAAATTTTCCTTTGTCTTTCCTTTTCATGCCTTCCATGAGAATATTAATAAACGCTAATCATTGTGCATTATTTCGGTTGCTTTGCAGTGCCACTTGCGTAAACAAACACTGGAAAGGAAGATAGTTTTCACACAGAGACTCGACCCTGCGACCCTCTGATCACCGTTGTGTATCCCTTCCGCTATGCCAATCGTTGCAGACGGCCCATGCATCCGCCGACCTGCGCTAAAAATGCAATTTTTTTCTAAACGCTTGTCCACTGGGAGCTCCTGTTTCCTTCTTTCATTGTGAAGCACTGTATATACCATAAATTTGGACGGAATCTGTGATGAGTAGGGGCGGTCCCCTGATAAGATTTTATTACCGTCAGATTGCGTCATCTGAAAAATTACAAATCCTTCGAACAAATAAACAACAAAAATTGAGATTTAGCAAACAGCGTAAAGAAGTGAAAACTTTTGTTACGCCTTCACTGTCGGTACCCTTTATTATTCCAAGAACCGTACGAAGAATTTCAAGAATGCATCCACTATCATATAAAACGATTTATTTTGGATTAATTAATTTAAACGCGGTCGTACAAGTACCGAAGACGAAGTGCGCTCCATTAGCAAACTGAGGTCACCACAGAGTAAACCGCTGACAAATCCACGATACGGTAATGCAAGACAGTCGAATTAAAATTCCTGAGATTGCTGAGACTGTAGACGTCTGAACTGAGAGAGTGCATTGTATTCTGCAGTGAGAGTTGACTACGAAGAAACTGTACGAGATGGGTGTCTCGATTGCTCACTGTTGACCAAAAGCACATCCGGCACAGCATTTCAACATAATGTCTGGCGATGTTTGATCAGAATCCGCTAGACTTTTTACGCCGACTTGTGACTATTGATCAAACCTGAAACGATCAGACCATTATACTCCAGAGTCGAAACAGCAGTCAAAAGAATGGAAAAAGGCTGCTGAAAGTGCACCACAGAAGTCAAAGACCATTTGGTCAGTTGGTAAGGTGATGGCCATTGATCTTTTGTGAATCCCAAGGAATAATCATTTTTCTGTTAAATTTATTATTTTAAGCGATTTTTAAAGAATTATAGTTAAAATAATTTTAAAATGAGGTGTAATGAATGTATATGACGTTGGTAACACTGGTGAAAAACATTTGCTGACAAAAAACCGTCGATTCTGTTTTTATGTTAACAGATGATGTTTTGTTAACTGTCAACCGAACTTTACTTTCCCGTTTCCTGTACATGTGCTCAGTACAATGTCTAATCGTGGTTGTAAAAACTCTGTCGACAGTTTGTTATATTCGTGTCGAATTTGTGACTTAAAAACACCAAAGACACGTTACAGACTCTGTGAAAATGTTTATCTATTATACTCTGGATCTAAACTTTGTGATCAAAACAAATCTTGGGGGGGGGGGGGGGGGGGGGGTGCGTGCGGTTTTGAAGATCTGAGAAAATGGTCCAAAAAGGAGGGAAAAGGCTTTAGATTTATTCTTTCTATGATATCGAGGGAGCCAAGAAATCATTCCGATAACTGCTACTTTTGCATTGTTGATATTACTGGTCATAATTCGAAAAACAAGGTTATAAGCTACCCTAACCTTCCGTCCGCCATCCGACCAGTACGGCATTTTGTCGATTTGCCGGTTCCTGAACCACCAGATTTAAATTCTATTCCAACATAAGTATTTTCTGATGTACAATCTGATTTACATGAACCAGATGACGATTAATTCCACTGTAATACACAAAGTCTAGAGATTAACGATTTGGTTGGGGATCTGGGCTTAACGAAAGAAAAAGCTGAATTGTTGGGCTCTAGATTAAATAAAAGAACTTATTGGCAGATGGAACTAGCATATACATTTATAGAAAGAAAGAGCAGCAATTTCCCAAGTTTTTTTTTTTTAACAAGAACGTGATTTAGTGTACTGCTCAGACATTCCCAGTCTAATGAATGAGTTTGGTATTGAATACAAAAAGGAAGACTGGAGGCTGTTTTATTACACAGTGGTAACATGTATACCTGTTTGACATTTTGTGCATATGAAAGAAAGCTACGAAAACCTAGAAATAGTGCTAAATAAAATAGGCTATTCTGCTCGTGGTTGGATGATATGTGGCGAAGTAACATGCATGCCCCTTAGTCAGCAAGGTGGCTTTACCAAATTTACATGTTTCTTGTGTGAATGAGATAGTAGGGTTAGGGATCAACACTGGTGCCGAAAGAACTGGCCTGTGAGGGAGTCTGTAAAACCTGGTGAGAAGGACATTCTACGCAAAAATCTTTTAGATCCATAGTTCTCCTTCCACCTTTACATATAAAGTTGGGCCTAATGAAACAGTTTGTAAAGGCTTTGCCTAAAGATGTACCATGTTTTAAGTATCTCTGCCAAAAGTTTCCACACCTTTCAGAAGCTAAACTGAAAGAAGAAGTCTTTGTCGGACCTGACATTAGAAAATTGATGTCTGATGTTAACTTTGAATCCACAATGACCTTAAATGAGAAAGAAGCATGGGTATCATTCAAGCAAGTCGTTACAAAGTTCTTAGGGCATGAAAAGTTCCAGAATATGTTTCTATTATAGCTACAATGTTAAAGAGGTCTAAAACTTTAGGATGTTTAATGAGCCTGAAAATTCACTTTTTGAACAGTCACCTTGAATACTTCCCGGACAATGTTGGAGATGTTAGTGAGGAGCAACGATAGCGTTTTCACCAGGACATTAAAGTGATGGGAAAACGCTACCAAGGCCAACATTATGGGGGACTACTCTGTCACTTCACCGAGAAGTTCAGCAAGCGACTCATCGCAGAAAATGCTACACAAGAAGCTTCAAAGGAAAAAGAGAAAGAAAATACAAACCAATTCCAGCTGACAAGTGAAACTTCTATTAACACGTATCATTGTTTTAAGTAGCTTACTGTAAATATAAACCATGCTTATGTTGTAGCAAAGCGTTTCATTAATTTCCCCGTCACCGTATAGAATACGATTTTTATACTACATAGTAAAAAGCATACTGCTCGAAAACTATGGCTGACACAAAAAACTAAGGCTAGATTTGAATTCAGCTCATAAAAATCTCGTGTAAAGATCAGCTCTCAAAGAAAGGAACTTTTTAAAAATTTTTTCGTTGGCCTGTGTAATCTTTTACAACGTGCTACCACTGAACAAAGATTTGCGGCTACACGAAGAATTTCCAATTTCGATGTTTTTTTTATCTTCACTGACAGGATAGTTATCATGCACACGAGTAGTCCGACCAAATGAAGCTCTGACGGCAGTGGGTTTTAGCATAGCATCAACTGCACTCTGTACCAGAACAACATGGAAAGCAATAGCGGATACTTTCGGTGCGGATCCATTGCCAACTCAAATTATGAAAAACGTACAATTTATGGAGACTGTCAACCGCGCAATCAGACGGAAATTTAACATAAACAAAGCGAACTGGAACCTATTCGAAATACTACTGGAAGAAAAACTAATCTATAGCCTCTACTGAGAATCATGAAAGAGTCTATGACGTGTTTGTGTCGCTTATCGATGAAGCAGCGGTAGTCTCAACACCTGAAAAGCGACATATGCGGACAACTACTCGCCAATCACCCTGATTGTGGGGTTCAGAATGTGATGCAGTCCTCTAGGAACGCAAGGAGACATTAAGAAAATACAGAAGTATCTCTAATGACACAAGCTTTCTTGCCATTGAGAAAGCATAAGCTGTAGCCAAGAAAATATTCACGTAGGAAAAACTAAAAATCTTGACAATTTCTGCACTCCGGTCGGCGAAGAAACTGTATTAACCTGGATCTGGAATGTAATACAGAACAATAAAACCTATCAGACAAGAGACATCCGACTTTTAGAATCGTTCTTGTGTATGATAGCTCCACCTGGCGTAACAGACAAGGGGCGAGGTGGAAAGAAGAGAGGAGAAGTGGCATTACACAACCCTTTTCGCTGGAGGAACTCCAGACTGCGCGCTCGCAAGGGAAGGTTACTGCTCCTGATACGGATCCGGATTATACCGACTACCCAGGTTACGGCACATCCCACACAAGGGAAAACTGCTGCTACTCAAATTTTGCAATTGTTTATGGACACAAAAGATCAAAATCGACTCGCTGAAAACACGTCGTGCCGTCGCCATCCACAAGTCGGGAAAAAGATCTGATAAACGTGAGTGATATCGGCTTTTCATCACACTACTGTGTTCGGCGAAGGTAATGGAAAGGATTAATATGGCGCTTAGAATGGCGGTGTAAAAACAAGCTATTACCGGAAAAAATACTTTGATTTTGAAAAGCAAAAGAGACAACTGACACTTTCACTGATGGTTATCGACATACAGCTAAATTTCTCTCTGTCGAATTATATGATAGTTGCGCATTCATAGATTTCATTAGAACATACAACAACGTGTTCTAGTCAATCTTTGTGAAAAAACTGAAGAAACTCCAGATATCAAAACCACTCGTGCGCAACGTTGTATGCTTCCTGTGCAACAGGAAGCCAATCGTTCTGCAACACGGAATTACTCTGGGATCCAAAAAAACTAGCAGAGGACTCCCCACAGGGATGAGTCTTGGCTCATCTTTTTATTCAGTCTCTATACAGCAGACCTTCATGACCTCTTTGCCAGTGACATACAATATTACAGTACGCAGATGACGTATGCATATATTTTAAAGCCAGTACTCTTTAGTCCTGACATCTGAAAAGCACGCTGTGATAGTACGTCTGCATGAGTGAATTGTAGGAAGTGCCTTCGGAATATGATAGCAAGTCCTCTCTTTCGATAGTCGTCTCTTTCGATTTTTACTCGACTTAGGATTCCACTTCCCCTAACGATGCAACAGCAGCCAAAACAACTAAATACCTTGGGATGATTGTTGTTAAGTTTATATGGGCTCTTCGTATCTGACGTGTAATTACCAGATGTGAAAACGCCTACAACTGGACTATGGTGGGCCTGTGATCGGTGGAGAGCAACGTCTTTATACCGGTCCCTACTAAGGACACAGTGATTTGATGCCATGAATGAGCATCAGACAGCACGCTCCAAACACTAGACACTGTGGAGTATAAAGCCCCGCGTACAGTTAATTGAGCCGGCCGCGGTGGCGGAGGGGTTCTAGGCG
This sequence comes from Schistocerca americana, assembly GCF_021461395.2. NCBI lineage: Eukaryota > Metazoa > Arthropoda > Insecta > Orthoptera > Acrididae > Schistocerca > Schistocerca americana. The sequence goes on along the minus strand of NC_060121.1, from coordinate 54,912,491 downwards.
CGTCAGTCCGTACCCACGCGGCTGGTACGGTCGCAGGTTCGAATCCTGCCTCTGGCATGGATGTGTGTGATGTCCGTAGGTTGGTTAGGTTTAAGTAGTTCGAAGTCTAGCGGACTGATGACCTCAGATGTTAAGTCCCATAGTGCTCAGAGCCATTTGAACCATTTTTGAACAGTTAATGGGGCGTTTATGTTAAACTCTACGAGAGCATTACTGGTTCAAAGTAATGAACCACCGTTAAGGTTGCGGCGAATATTTCTCTGCGACTGTTTGGACGAATATTAGCACTTTGACGAAACATTTTGTGTGTGTGTGTGTGTGTGTGTGTGTGTGTGTGTATGTGTAAGATGTAGGATAAATATCAGTTTCCACCGGCCGCACTTGAATTTACGCAGTTTAAGTTACCAGGCATGGGAAAGTTGTCTTCTACCGCATTAACGCCGACTTTGCAGATTGACGTCAGGTCCAGTTCAACATGTCAAAGCCAGGACCCATCAAATGCAACGGCTATGGAATTCTTGTCTCACCACCACGGCGCGTGCGTGGTGTATACAGAATGGGTCCAAGTCTAAAAATGGTTCAAATGGCTTTGAGCACTATGGGACTTAACAGCTGAGGTGATCAGTCAACCTAGAAATTAGAACTACTTAAACATAACTAACCTAAGGATATCACACATATCCATGCCCGAGGCAGGATTCGAACCTGCGACCGTAGCGGTCGGGCGGTTCCAGACTGAAGCGTCTAGAACTGCTCGGTCACACCGGCCGGCGGTCCAAGTCTAAAGAAGGCGCTGCTAGCGCTTATTGGGTACCCCAAAGCAAACAACACAGCCTACACAAGCTGGGTCCACACTACACGATTATGGCAGCCGAGCTGAATGCTATTTTGGAAGCCCTATAATTCACACAGACGTAGACAGCAAACATAGTCTGCATCCCTGATTTGAAACAATCATTATAGTTGCAGCAGTTGCAGACGTTGTTTCGTGTGCAGAGGAACTGTCACAACATTGTGATGGTATCGATGAAAGGCCACTCTTGGATACCTGGAATTAAACAAGTAGACGGCCGTGCAAAGCCAGTATCTCTACATGCTGCTCATGGAGCTAGTATGTATATATATATATATATATATATATATGATAAGCCGTTGAGGAGTGGAACAATCTGAACCAATCGTGAATTGATGAACTTGTGGACAGTATGCCACGAGGAATACAGGCTGCATCAATGCATGAGGACTGCTACTGGGTATTAGAGGTACCAGTGTGTACAGAAATCTGGACGACTACCTCTGAAGGTCTCGCTGTATGGTGGTACAACTTGAAATGTGTCGTATTCATGAGCAATATAAATGGCGGAAAAGAAACTTCCTGGCAGATTAAAACTGTGTGCCGGACCGAGACTCAAACTCGGGACCTTTGCCTTTCTCGGGTAGGTCATCTACCAACTGAGCTACCCAAGCACGACTCACGCCCCGTCGCAGGAGAGCTTCTGTGAAGTTTGGAAGGTAGGAGACGAGGTACTGGTAGAAGTATAGCTGTGAGGACGTGACGTGAGTCGTGCTTGGGTAGCTCATTCGGTAGAGCACCTGCCCGCGAAAGGCAAAGGTCCCCAGTTCGAGTCTCGGTACGGCACACAGTTTTAATATGCCAGGAAGTTTCTTATCAGCGCACACTCCGCTGCAGAGTGAAAATCTCATTCTGGCGGAAAAGATGTTTATGTTGATCTCTGTTCAAATTTTCTGTACAGGTTGTGGTGATGCAAAACTTTCTTTGATGTGTGTATTACTCTTGTGCGCATATAACAATTATTGTTTATTTTTACTTGCCGTTTAATCCCAGTTACATCCAGTTTCTTGGAACATTTGCGCCGGTTTCTGTAGAGCGAATGGGCACGACGTTGCGGACGTGTGACTGTCGTGATACGTTGTATCAGGATAATCCCTGGGCAACGTTTGGTATTCAAAGGACGTTTACATGGCCCATATTTCACGACAGTGTGTGTCCGAAATAGTGTTCCCTGTAAGAGTGCAGCAGTGTGGATGCAACACGTGGCATTTTTACGGTATGGTTTCGCAACATTTCTGTGTGAAGGCGATGATGCAGGCAGTTTCCAAGCTGTTACCGCTATCACCCAACAACGGTGGAGAATACCTGTTGTGTCCCAACACAGCGCTGCTATGCTATGCCTGGCCAGGTAATCGGAGCGCTGACACAGGTATTATTTCGTGTCAGGTAGAAAAAAATGGCGCATGTTGTAGACCCACTTGATTTGTTTACGTACAGGAACGCAGATGAGGGCAAACCAGTGATATCCACGAATTTCATGAATGTGATTGGTACATCTGCGTCCAGATACATAAAGTATTACACCTAAAGACTTTAGTCTGAGAAAGGACAGTCCCGCTGCTACAATTGCTACTTATCTGCAGTAGTGAGCCATAAATGTATTTTGCATAGGATCTTTAGATTTCTGAATTTTCCTGAATTTTCTTCATATGTTTTCTTCTTCATATACACCAGCTTGCCAATTGTTCTTTTATCCCGGGCTTTTTGTAAATTACTTTCCACGTCCTACAAATCTTGTAGACGAATCGCATTTATGAAGTTATAGTTGGCTCACTCTACTTGTGAACCGCAATAATGCATCTACATAAAAATTTAATTGGTATTTCAAATCATATTAATGAATTGCATGAGCCCTTGCACAATTGTTGCAAGAGTTTCGTACCTAGAGGCATAATTTATCGTTGACTAGAAGTGTGTCAAACTTCTGTATGAATCGTCTGTAGCCAAGCCCCAATGGATGATCAGTAACCCAATTGTAAACTGGTACAGTCATGTCTTAGGACTGGTATCGCCAATCCTCGTACCAGCTGCTTTTACGACATATTCAAGTGTCTTAATTTGAAACTGCTTTTCTATTCCTGAAGTACAATATTCGTGTTCCACAGTCTTTAATGTAAAATGTGTCCTCAGTGTTTCTTGGAAGGTAGAGTCTTCATTTAAAGGAATGTTTATCAGCCGTTAGTGGGTGCGTTTGACATAACTGGATAGAGATTGATAGGTGGGACTCAGGTGGTCGCTCTTGGGTTTCCAGACACACTGTGGTCAGGCTACTCTCGCATTGTGTGCCACCCTTGCACCTGCATTACACCATAAATTTGCCGAAGATCTTTCGTAAAGGTCATGTTGTACGAAGCTGACAAATGAAATCCTTAAAGGCCCAATAAAATTCCTAAACGTTGGATTTGGCAGGTGCTATACTTCGTTCAGGAATGACCAGCAGAGCAGTAGAAGTGTTAGGCTTGTGGAAGTGCATTGTCGAATGATAGCACATTACCTGATCCTTGCACGTCCCTGCAGCAAGTGTATGAATACAGCAGAAATTATAAGAGGCGTAAATTTTTTTTTTTTTAATTTCTTGGCTTTCGGAACGTGCACTTACAGCCAACCAAACACAGGAAATGTTATTACAGTTGATTTCGACAGTTCATGCAAGACATTATTTGAATTCTTTTCCTGGTATGATGTAACATAGGATTAAGAAAGGTCAGATCCGACATAAAACAAGATTTACAATCAGAGTACACGAAAACGAGTGAACAGGACGAAAATGGAACAAGATACACAGTGCTAGTATACTATAAAAATTCTACTGGTAACACAACAAGAAATGATAACTCGCCGTTGGTTCACAATTGGGATATTCCCAGGTCAATCCACATTGATGACTATATATCTAAATTAACAATAAAATTTTCTTTGTATGTTCTCTGAGAATTGTTTCAAAAGCTTCGGATAGAGAATCGAATGATTGTACAGGTCTGTAAGTTCCATCTACACAGAACAGAACAGCAGAACAGTTCACAAGAACTAAAGTTGTGCATTACAGCCACACGCATTGATACACCAGTACATGGGCAAGTACACAGCGGCATAAATTTAGAGACTGAGCATTCCATATTCTGCAGAGTGGCAGATACTGTCAATTGAGCTTTGGTCTTCCTCTGGAATTGTAAGTACATTAAGCGTTAATTAGCAACTGGGAGCTATGTCCTGATGTTGGCACTGTTGTCGAATCAGTATGGTAGCTTATATGTTGCTACAGCGTTCGGTGTCAACAAGCGTCGGTGGCTGCTTGGGAACACACGACAAAGAGCACTAATATTACTTTTAAGGACGTTGATGTGATACGTGCCCCGAAGACATTGCATAAATATGTGGTTGGATGACGCTTATGTCGAATCGATGAAAGTGTTTGTTTTGAACTTCCGATGGTGAAATTTCAGCCGTACTGAAATTTTTGTGAAGCTCATTGATGTTTGTTTCGTATGATACTCGAACTCTCGGAAATGTCGGACGAAATAACGTGTAGTGATCGCCTTCGACTTTAGAGGTCTGCGACCATTCCTCTTACCAGTCCAAAGACAACTGCTTCGTGAGCATGGATATCATATTTGACAGGGAGCTTCTCATATATATATATATATATATATATATATATATATAAGCTCCCGGATAAACGAATCGGAAGAGGAGCCCGCCATCTCGGGATGGCGTTTATCATACACAAGAGCGTGCTCAGCTCCATCAAGGAAGTTACTCCCGTAAATAATAGGATAATGACGATGCGCTTACAATGTGCCAACAAAACATACACAATGGTTAATGTTCATGCTCCCACAAACGGAGACAACAAGAAAAACCCCATAGAAACAGAAAAGTTCTGGGAAAATTTGGAGAATATAATGGTCAAGATTCCAAAAGATGATACAAAAGTTCTACTCGGCGATTTTAATGCCCAAATTGGTAGGGAGAAAATCCACCAAAAAACCGTAGGCAAATATCCTGTACATAAATTTACCAATAAAAATGGTACAAGGCTCGTCGAACTATGTAAGCAGCATAACCTGAAGATAATGTCAACATCTCTAAGAAAATGTCCAAGAAAACAAAAGACATGGAGATCTCGTATACAACAAATTGGCGAGTTTCAAATAGATCATGTGGCGATTTCATACCCAGTACAAAAAGAAATTTACGACGTCCAAGTACGCAGAGGAGCAAACATTGATTCAGACCATTACCTAACTAGAATTAAAATCAAGTTTACAGCACGAAGAAGTCATCAGAAGAAAACGGAAATACAGAAATATGACACCAAGAAGATTAAGTAAAAGAAGAATGGGAGAAGAAAAAGGCAAACACATGGGAAGAATTTCATTCTAAAATCACGCGAATAGCTAAGGAAACTATTCCCTTGAAAAAGATATTCAAACACCCTTGGTGGGATTCAGACTGTGAAAATGCATTGGAAAGGAGAAAGGCATTTCAAGAATATAACAGTAAAAAAATCACAAGAAAGTCTACATTTATTTAACGAGGTTAGGAAACAGGTTTCAAAATCTATTAGGCAAGCAAAAAGGAAGTACACAAAGGCACAACTGGATGCCATAGAAGAAAATTTCCAAAACTATAATACAAGAGACTTCTACAGAACTTTCGCAGATAAAATACGAGGATATATCCCTCAAAATTTATGTTTCAGAAAACTAGATGGTAAATTAGCCCTAACAAACCAGGAAAACTGTCAAGTATTGGCTCAATATTTTTCTAACCTACTAAATTGCCCAGAACCTAGTTTAAGGTTTCCCAAAGAAATCAGTGCCAACGCTCAACCGGATTCATTACCACCAACACAGGAAGAAATCAAATGTCACATTAAAAACTTAAAAAATAATAGAACATCTGGCGAAGATGGCATTGATGCAGAGGTATTAAAAAACCTAGGACCAAAGACGTTGCAAGAGCTTACAAAAATAATAACAAAAATATGGGAAACAGAAAAATTACCAGAGGATTGGAAATGTGCCCTTATTCACCCGTTACATAAAAAAGGAGACAGAACAAATGTCAATAACTACAGGGGAATCTCACTTTTACAGGTCACCTACAAAATTCTCTCAACATGCCTGCTGAAAAGAACACAAGAGCAGCTGGAACGCCAAATTGGTGATTATCAAGCAGGCTTCGGCCCCGGTCGCTCATGCATAGAACAAATATTTAATTTAAAGACAATATTAAAACACAAAGCAATTAGAAATGCCCCCATAATTTGTACATTTGTAGATTTTAAGAAAGCCTATGACTCAATTGACCGGCAATTTTTGTTTAACATTTTAGAGGAACTTGGACTTGACTCCAAAACACTAAGGCTTATCAAAGAATCACTGACAGACACTGTATCTAAAGTTAAATTCAGGGGAGAAATCTCTGAACCTTTTCTCGTAAAAACTGGAGTACGTCAAGGTGACGGGCTATCTCCACTTCTGTTTAATATAGTCCTGGATAAAGTCATTAAGGAATGGGAAAAAGAATTAAAAAATCAATCCTACTGGAAACTAATCCATCTTGGTAGAACCAAAGACAACGTGGAGATATCTTGTTTAGCATTCGCGGACGACTTGGCCATACTTGCAGATGATGAAGAAATCGCCACCAAACAAAGAGAGATCCTTAAGGAATGCGCGGATAAAGTAGGTTTACAAATTTCGTTTCAAAAGACAGAATTTTTCTGTACGAAATTCCATATACACAGTTTGAACACAAAATATGGAAAAATAAATAGAGCAAAACATTTTAAATACCTAGGTGAAATTTTGGAGCCAACCGGAGGAGAGAAAGTTGCACAGAAGATCAGACAACAGAAAATGAAGAGAGCATATGGTATGACACATGAAATATACAATAAAAAATGCATCTCCTCGAACACAAAAATCAGACACTACTGCGCAGTAATTAAGCCAGCAGCACTATATGCTAGTGAAACGCTCACACTCCACACAAAATGTGATTTAGAAAAAATACTAAAAGAAGAACGCAAAATTATGAGAAAGATTTTAGGTCCAAAATTAACAGAAGAAGGATACCGGATACAATCAAGAAGAACCACAGAAACTATATCAAACCTGGCAGCAGACATAAGAAGGTGAAGATTAAAATTTTATGGACATGTCACTAGACTTCCCCCCACACGACTCACCAACAGAATTCTCACTTACATAGAAAAAGTCAAATCAACAACACCATGGATTAGCCAAGTAAAATTAGATTTACAAAAAGCAAATATTGAACTTAAAGATGTCAAAGATAGAAAAACTTTTAGAAATAAGGTGGAAAAGTGGATTGTATTGTCGGAGAAGGAAGCACTAAAGAGACCAGGAACCAAATGGACAGAAGAAAGAAAAAGAAAACATGGAGAACGAATGAAAGAGGTATGGAAGAAACGACGTCAGAAAGCTTTGCGTGATCCTTCTGGGTCCATTCGCGATAAGTAAGTATATATATATATATATATATATATATATATATATATATATATATATATATATATATATACACTAGCTCCATGAGCTGCATGTAAAGATACTTGCTTTGCACGGCCGTCTACTTGTTTAATTCCAGGTATCCAAGAGTGGCCTTTCATCGATACCATCACAATATTGTGGAAGTTCCTCTGCACGCAAAACAACGTCTGCAACTGCTGAAACTATAATGATCGTTCCAAATCAGGGATGCAGACTGTTTGCTGTCTACGTCTGTGTGAATAGTAGATTCGGCGCAGATCCCTCAGAGGAGTTGGTGGGTGTCGTCCATAAACAACCCTTTCCAAACTATCCCAGGCAGGTACGATAGGGTTCTTGTCTGGAGGACATGCTGGCCACTAGTCCAGTGACGTTACCCTGAAGGAAGCCATTCACAAGATGTGCACGATGGGGGCGCGAATCGTCTTCCATGAAGACAAATTCCTTGCCAATACGCTGCCGATATGGTTGCACTATCGCTCGGAGGATGGCATTCTCGTATCGTACAGCCGTTATGGCGCCTTCCATGACAACCAGCGGTGTACGTCGACCCCACATAACGCCACCCCAAAACAGCTGGGAACCTCGACCTTGCTGCACTCACTGGACAGTGAGTCTCCAACGATTGTCTCGAAGGCATATGCGACACCCATCGGTGAAGAGAACGTGATGCCAATCACGAGCGGTACATTCGGCATCATGTTGGGCCCATTTGTTCCGCGCTGCATGGTGTCGTGTTTGCAAAAATGGACCTCGCCATGGACGTCGGGAGTGAAGTTGCGCATCATGCAGCCTATTGGTCAGTTTGAGTCTTAACTCTATGTTCTGTGGCTGCACAAAAGCGTTGCTGTCAGGGTTCCTTCGAGCCATAATCCGTCGGTGGCGGTCATCCACTGCAGTAACAGCCCTTGGGGGGGGGGGGGGGGGGGGGGGAGGAGCGATGCGTGCCATCGGCAGTTCTTGTCTCTGTATCTCCATGTCCGAACATCCCTTTGGTTCACTCCGAGACGCCCAGACACTTCCCTTGTTGAGAGCCCTTCCTAGCGTAAAGTAACAATGCGGACGCGATGGAACCTCAGTATTGACCGTGTAGGCATGGTTGAACTACAGAAAACACTAGTCCTGTACCTGCTTCCTGGTGGAATGACTGGAACTGATCGACTGTCGGACCCCCTTGTTTAATAGGCGCTGCTCCTGAATGGTTGTTTACATCTCTGCGTGGGTTTAGTGACATCTCTGAACAGTCAAAGGACTGTGTCTGTGATATAATATCCACAGTCAACATCTATCTTCAGAAGTTCTGGAAACCGGGGTGATGCAAAAGGTTTTGTGACGTGTTAATTTACTGAATACGTATACGTATATTTTTTAGTCAGAGTTAGAAATGATACTAACGTGTACATAGACGATTCATATTTCTCATCACGGTACACGTGAAAGATTGTGAGTGAAACTGGATGAACAGGATAGGGCGCAGCCCATACGCTAGTTCGGGAACTACGGATTGAGGATGAGCACGAAGCCGGGCCATTTCTCCGATTGACGAGCGGCGAGGTGGCATTTCTTCTAGACTCCGTTCATAAAGGGAGAAAAGTGAGACAAGTAGTAAGATTGCACCACAGTAATACCTTCCGCTTCACTGCAAAAGCTGGGACAACCTTACCTTAAAATATTTTATTTCACAGAAACCGTACATTTAAATGTACTGCGTTCCAATACCAATTAGCATTTTTCATGTGATTTGTGCGGCAGCCTACAGTATCCCTTTCGCGACCCTGTTTGCAGAATCGGCAGGATCATTAAAGAAGCAACTACGGTGCTCTGAAAGCTAAATATCTGCATGTAGGAATGTGAACATCTAAGCAAACAATCTGACTGGAAAAGAAATAAATCTCATTATTTGTAATGAATTCCAACACTGGTAATTTTTCATTGATATTTTTGAAAGTTCTGGTTCTGTATTTGCTTTGTAGCGTAATACGTGTTCATTATTTTTTCAACTATGCTCAAAATACAAAGAAATTCCGGCTTTTTCTTTCTTGCTGAATCCAGGCCCTATTAGACGTCAACCAGCACCAGAGCGTGTTTTTAACCGCCGACTCTACAAAAAGTTTCGGCATTTTAGTTATCAGTTTTAGAGTATTAAGAAAGCCATTGTACTTTAACCCAAACACAGTATCAAACAGTCCTGACTAAGTGTTCAGTCCATAACTTCTGTTTCAAAACGTGTCCTCTTGTATGGGTAATGGGATGCGTGACTGTGGATTCCATAAACAGAGATCTCGTGCCAAATCACAAGCGTGATGGATGTAATAAAGAAAATTGCTTTTCCACTGCAACGAGGGAAACTAAAAAACGCGCCAGTATCGCGAAAAGATGCGAGAGACGCGTTTAGGGACTACAGCTATTGAAAGTGAACGGAGCTGTCAGCGAACCAAGAGCTGCAAGCTTTCTGGGAATAATGGCTTTCGGGAGACAAATAAGGCCAAATATTACTGTGATTTTCGTCTTGTCTGTACCTACTTTCTCGGTTTCTCATACTACCTAGTTCTTCGTCAATCTCATAATGAGAGCAAAATGAGGGTAAGCGTATTTACTACCAATCCCATGCCTGCTTTCAGTGTAGTTTAAATAAACTTAAAATTGAATCGAATAATTCACGAACTGTGCACCTGCCTCTGAAATACCCTGCGGAAAATAAAAATTCATCTTCAACTACCCCCTGAGCTTCATTTCCTTCCTTCTGCACAGTCAATAACAGAACCGCAAACTAAAGCAAAACAATTATGGACTTACCCGCGTACTATATAGCATAATAAATTTTTTTAGGTGATTCTTAGGCAATCTGCTGAATGTTTAAGTTGTCCTCAGATGTATTTCCGAACATGTTAGTTTCTTGAGCAAGTAATTGTCCTGAGTATGCGATTTTTAATTTTGAAACGAACACTTATTTCATGATTTTTCGCTATTAGCTAATTTTGTCACATTGTTCATATTCAAGCTACCTGATTGTCACATGACGAAAGTTGCAGCAGCTTCAAGAAGTCACTTATGAAAGCGGTGGTAACTGTCACAACCTACAGATATCACTAGACAGCACACTCCACATAAAATGTAAAAACATGAATTAACTTTGGTATCACCGTTAAATGACGTTACAGCTTTCACAGATGCCAATTCTGTATGTCAAGTGATTAATTGCAGCCCTTGTAAGGGTCTCTGTCGCTGTTCCACCATAAAACGCATTAAAATCCGTTGGCTCGCACTTCAGATCCTCCCAACAATAAGACGAAACTTTATGAATGTTTCTACCACATGCAGTATATGATTAGCAGACGTGAGAATTTTTTCTTTAGAACGTAGTCGTACCTCCATCCGTAGTTCAAGGCAGTATTTTGTCTAGAAGCTTCGCATATCTCTCAAACATTTTAATCATTAGATTTTCTGCCTAACTTAGTTCAGGCATACGTAGTAATGAGCCTTTGGCCAAGGGTTTATTTCTTTTGTTTAAGCTTTTTATATCTCTGACGAGACACTCGTGCAGTTGAATTCGCTGAAATGAGTCATTTAATTTTAAAACGTTGACAGTGTCATGTGCAATTTTATTTGAAATGCGAGCTAACGGATTTTAATGTGCTTTTGGCTGGCATAGCGACAAAGACCAGTCATTTCAACCTGAAACCAGCGTTTTACGAATTGTTTTTTAGTACCTGTCCCTTTGGCATGAAACCCCCGATTCTGTGGCAAGACCGACCTTGTGAAGATTCTACAGTTTCAGTGACGAAATTAAGCAGACTGGTTCCAATGACAATGTACTTTGAGACAAACATTGATGTCAGCTTCAGCAAATTAGCTGTCATGAAACTCAGCTATATTAAGAACATACAATCGTAAAATATACTTTGACACCAAGGTCTCAGCTTCTAGATCTACCTGGATAAATCACGCAACAATTCTCAAAATTGCTGGTGAGACTGCTTAAGTAACGTGGACCTCCCATTACTCAAACGACCTTCCACAACACACACAATAAATAACAGTTCTTACAAAACAACAAATAGTGTTGAAAAGAACGAGCTTTGAATAACAGCAAGCTCAAATTTCTTTAAAAATAAGGTAGCTAAGGAGGGATTGGATACACTATTCCAGGCGGAAGCGTCAGATAAACGGAATCAGCTTTCGCCATTTTACCGGCATGCTGACTGCTGATGCTCCATTACAGAAATAAGAGCCAACACACACGGAGTAGAAGGAATGACAAACAGACATCCAGCCAAACTTGTTAAACATAGGGTGTCCTGTACAAAACAAAAAACTACATATTTTCCAATAAAATGTAACAGTACAAAACGTTTAAAGCAGAACTTTCTAACGTTGGGAAACATTAACAGTGCCGAAATATTGCAATCTACTAACGTCAGCAAAGCCTTCTGAAAACTGATTGAGGCATCTGGAGTCAACAAGCCTTTATGCATAGTGCAGTACGGTAATATCGTAAAAGAATCCAAAGCAGTATGTATTCTTTTTAATAAGAATTTCGTATCACCAGCAGAAAATACAATACTTCTTATGGGCATCTACCATCAGATACCAAATCACACCACTCAAAACCGTGAAATTTCAACCAGAGGAGGTTAAGGGAAACGAAATAAGCAAGGTAATCCTAACATTAATGGACAAATACTCAGCTGTTATGTCGAGCCCTGAAGAAAGTGCATAGAAGGAACCACAACTGGCCTCAATCTGTAGTATTAAGAAAAACAGTAACCTAAAAATAAACACTGTTAAACCAGTGCTAAGAAGCGAAGTAACCTACAATAGAGGCTTCAAACTACAGCTCAGTATCATTGTCCCCTAGCTTTAATATGTGATATTACATAGGAAGAAATAGGTAACAAATTTCTTTGTGTCCTTCTGGACTAAAGTTTTCGTCACGTAAACCACATATATTTTGTGTGCGAGAAAATAAGCGGTAGGTTCCACCTGATACGCGAAGTGGCAAAAACAGTTCCAGCTCGATCCTTAAACATGGGATAATTTGTTAATCACGATACTGAAGTGTGCGGCTGCGTGGCAGGACTACACCTGAATACACAGTTGGTACTGTAAACAAGGTCAATGGGGTTATCGCACAGGCTAAGGTCCGGAGAGTCCTCGTGTGAAATCCTTGTTTGACATATTTAACAATATATTCCTTATATTTGTATTAACTTACTATAGTTTTTTGTGAACGGTAAAAACAAAACAAGCAAATGTGATACACACAACTATGACACTAGAAGTGGGATAACAAGATCATGCAGAGGACAAAATTAAATATAAGAATAGTCCATGTTTTAATAGGTATGTATGGTTCAACAAGCTGCCACATACTTTAAAAATTTGTGAAACAGGGGGGTTAGCTTTCCTAGTAAATACGTGTTTGCACTAAATGGATTCCAAGCTGAAGGCACGATTGTAATATGTAAAGATGAATGTATTGTGTATCACTACTGAATGTATTATTTAAATTAACTGATCACCCAACTAACTAATGACGTTTGGAAAAGCGACCAGCTTAATGACAGTAACAGACCTTACTCTACCCAACACCACATCGAAAGTAGTTCACAGGGGTGACTTCTGAAGCATCCCATATAAAAACTGGCTTCAGACAAAGTGACAGGCTAACACTACTACTCTTCAACTGTGCACTGGAATATGTAATGAGCGAATGGTAAGAAGATAATCAAAAGAAAATAAGAATTGTGTGTGCGACAAACGAAGTTTCAACTTCTTGGGATTTGCTGATGCTCTTGCTCACCTAGCCAACAATACTCAAGAAATAATGCAAGTTAAATCGCTACAAGAAACAGCACAGCAAATTGGCCTTAAAATATCATTTGGAAAACAAGATTACGTTGTCTTATCTGACTTGCAAATTAAATTACAATATAACAGGGAATCGAAACTGAGTTACGTATTGGACACCTCCTCTCCCCCCTGAATTTGTGGCCGTGGCGACAAAGATCTGTAGAACAGCCCTGTGTCTAGGTTATGTTACAAGGTGGCAAAGCCAACTAATGTGACAGTAGAAAGTATGGTCGAGGTAACAAATTAACTAGTAGCGGAGAGTAATATCTACGTCTGTGCCATATTGAAAAACGGATGGGGGGCGGGGGGTGTCCAATACGCAGCTTTTACCCAAAACTGTTAATAAATTTGAATATTTAGGTGAAATCGTAACAAACAATCTAAATGAGAACCGAAAATGGCAAAATACAACAATTGAAGAAAGAAAAATACATTATTAAAGAACAAAAAAGCGTGTCTATAGATGCTAAATTAAAGAACTATGAAACAGTTACAAGACCAGAAATAACATATGCAGCTGAAAAATCTTCAAAACTACTACAGCAGAAATGGACCAAAGACAGAAAGAAGAATTAGGAGACCAACAATATCTCATTAAATGGGCATCGAAGAATGTACATAGGCATACATAATATCATTTGATAGTAACTCCAAAGTAAACAATACGCAAGAAAACAGAACTAATAAAGAACGCCATCAGGAAGAATCGCGAATCGTTCTTTAGACATTATGAGAACACCAGAGAAAAGAATTAGTACAAGAGTAATAGAAAAGTTGTTGAATAGTAAGAGCAACATTAAATGCGTCACAGAAATTTAGGAACACATAAGAACTCCAAATTATAGAGGATAATTAAAAAACCAAAATACTGGAAGACAGGCAAACCAGACCCCAAACGAAGATCAGGGGAAGAACTACAGGAAGAGTCGTCTCGTAAGAAGAAAGAAAACATCCGAGAGAACGAAGAAATATCGACCAGACAGAGTAAAGCACCCTTTACGTAACAATAAATTTTAACACTACTTGCACAACCACTGTGTTATTAATCGCCATATTGAATTATTACTGAACAATTGTATTGCAAAACACCACCAACAAATTCTATAAACGTTCGTAAATTTAAGGGATGTGCTTACATGAAGTCCATAAATTAATAATAATAATTAAATAGTCCATGGAGCCGGTCGAAAATGGAAATAATTGGTGAAGTCTCAAATTTTTGAGCAGTGGTAAAAGGGAGCGCCATGAGCAACATACTAAGAATTCTGACAGGAGGGAAAGCCTCCTGCCCACTCGGTCCCCACCCGTTTAAAAAAGTGGGAAGTGTCGATACGTGCAAATGGTTTAGAAATAAAAACAATAAAATCCAGATTCCGCTCCCATCGCTGGTAGAAAAAAAGTGGTAGGCGTCGCGCAATGTGGATATGGAGTTTAGCGTTCACTCCATTCCATACTTCCGCCTGTCGCTTCACCTTCCAGCGAATACGTGCAGAAACAGCTTGTGGCAGCGGCCAGCCGCAGCTCACCGCTGACGTCACTCGCCTTCCGAGGAGTGTGTTTAGCAACTGCCACCTCCTTATTTCAGCTTGGAGTATTTGTCTTCCAGTTGCGTGTTGGAGTTTGCGTACTTGAAACTTACGAATGTAAACTCTTCATGATTAAAGGAGACCACTCCGCGGAAAGCGAAAGTGTTGACTTGTTGCTAGGCACACATTAAAGGCCGAAAAGTTGCTAACTTTCGGATTTTATTTACTCTGTTTTACTTTTATTGCTCTAGCTCGTCAAAGGATAAAATCCTGAAGCTAGCAAGTTTTGCCCCTTTCGTGTGTGCCTGCTTTTCTGTGAGGGAGTCACCTTTAATCTAAATTATTAATTTCAAGTATCTGTATTTTACAAGAACCTCCCTGTAACACAAACTCCATGTTGTTCGAGCTTTTAAAATAGTCTCATGCGCAGAAAGGTCCAACGCTTGCAACATATTACTCACTTTGGGTACCACAGAAGGCAGCGGCGGGAGCGCTAAACTTGTATTGTGTGAACGAGGCGAGTGCTTTTGTACAAAATACGTCAGAAAAGCATTTTCTTCTTAACAAAAAAGAATCTTTCTAGCACGAATGATTTTAAACATTCACGAACATAACAACTGACACGTGACTACTTGCGACCATTTAAGTGTTGTGCGACATTTGCATTGAATAAGCCAAGCTCAGAAGTTGCGAGTAGGAGTACCGCAGGCTATAATTCAGAGCAACAAAAATCGAAGGGGTGACTGTTACTGCATTGTTCCTCGAATATCCTCAGATAGCTCACTGAGCATTCGTTTGCAAATTGTTACTAGTGGCGAGTTACTACGTCTTTGTTACCTTTTTATGAAGAAATTAATTAGCTGTCCCAACGAAATACATACTCCAGCGGAGGGCAATGAGAGAATTTTGCATCGTACGACTAAAATAGGGTTCTGTGTGCTACAAATCCCTCCCCAGGGGTGTGTCCATCTCAGCTGGTATTTATTAACAACTACTTTTGACACTTTATGGTCGCAGTGTTAAACAAAACGACCGATAAAACTACATCACGTGTTATTGCTACACGTAAACGGACTCTGCTTATTTCACAAACAAAACTATCCAGAAATTATTTGGCTAGTAACTCATGTATTTAGTCTTCTCGTGTTAGGCCCTCAAATGGTTTCAATCTCCTTCCGTAACGAAAAACGGTCACGAAAATCCATTTCACTGCGAAAATACTCTTCCCACCTGATTTTTAGGCATGTTTAACTCAGATCCAGTGGAATCAGTAAAATATCTGAGCACTGTCAGACCGTTTTAGATAAACGTAGATGTATTGTGACTCTTTATTTCCCTCTGACGTTCACTGTTTTTTTTTTCCAAGAAACTAAAGGAACACTTAAAATATGCACTGTACTAAAATAAGTGGAATACAGAATACCAAAATAACCTTAGGACGAAAGTCTATTTCAATAAAATTTAAGGTGTCTGCAACTAGAATGTGCCTATATTAACACGAATTATTCACTCCAGACTTCAAAACGGTCTGTGTGTACTTGCCGACGTGGGTCACTCAAGTAGTATGAAAATGTGGCATGTCATAAACAAATAAGACTATTATTGATTTTCGATTTGGCTCCCTGTAGCTGTATCACGAAACAGCTAAAAATCCAGTTTTCAGTGAGCCTGAAACCACACACCAAAGCAGCCTTCGTTTTAAAGGCGACCACATTACCACAGAGCTAGCAAAGCGTCATACATTTTTCTATCCCTTATTTCCCTAGAGGTGGCTAGGACAGTTAAATCACAATGTAAACGACGATATAGTTGCGACTATCGTCTGTAACAACTTTCCTGAGCTCGAAACCATATATTAATCGCCTTATTTCACACCTTGTGTAAATACCACTCAGCGTTTTCCATGGAAATTATACAAATATCATGTGAATTTAGCAGGATAATTCTGCTACATCGTGGAAGTAACTCGTCGGTCACAGAGTTGCCAAACATATCTTGCGTTGGTCCCAAGATTCAGTTATACTACTAGTATGAAGAATACCAGGCAATGGATTCCTGTAACATGCTGGGAAGTGAGCACAGCTGGTGTCTCGAGGACGCAGCTGCTGAGGGCTGGAATACACACTCGATACGTGATCGAGCCATATTTGCATATCAGTAACCAGGTCTGGAGACTAGAGCGTAGTTTTAATATCTTAATATTCCCAGTGATTCGTTGTCACCTCGTTCAGATTGGGTGTTCTGCCAAAGGTCCGTTTCTTCCCAACTCGCCGTAACTACGTCCTCATTAGGTGTTCCCTGACATGGCGTCAAAGTATCGTGTGGGGAAGATGCAGACCAATGGCAAGACAGCTGATCTCAACAAGATGGAACATGGTTACTAATAATGCTCAGATGCATCGACTGTCAATTAAACATCTCAAATGAAGAAATGTCACAATTATTTGTGTTTGTCTGTCTTAAGCCTACTGAGAACGTCATTCACCAGACGCGATTCACGTATCTGGAGCATCCCCAGTGATTATACTGCTTCCAGTGGTTATACTGTAAACATTATGAGCAGGCAGTACATCTTTATTAAAGTTGTAGACCCAGAAAATAAGTACTTAAGACGCCACTGTGACTCTTCCCAAGAGATAACCACACTAATAAAGATACAATAATACAGAAATGAATCTAAAACATGCCCATCCACAGGGAGACTTCGTAAACTAGGATCAACAAAGTTGTAAATCAAGAAATGCTACTGTGCAGGAAACCGTACGCAATAGCAGAAAATGTGGGCTCAAGAATCTTTTGAAAATATAACCAGCGAATGCATGCACTCCATGTTCGATTCTAGCTTTTGCAAACAAGAAGTTATCAGAAGGCGGAAGAAGCATACCTAAAACGCTGACGGAAATAACTATAAGAAGTCGTCCTTAAGCAAACCTGCCGTTCAGTCTATGAACAGTGGAAGAACGACTTGTATCATCTACTCGCCACGAGTACATGAATTTCCAATAAAGTGAAAAGCGCGTATTTTAGGACAACTGAGACAGGGAGTACCCGAAACAACACCAAGCTGGGCGTGATGCTGAGATTCTAAGCAGCTTTCTCATTTAGCCCGACGCTTTCATGTGAGCGACGCCCCTAGGCTACCGCAGTATCCATGTTAGAACTGTCGAGCTGTACTGCGACGGCACAAATGGCCAGATGGTTGTAAAACTTGCCGAGACTATCCGTACACTGCTTATTTGTAACGCCAAACTGCGACTACGTCCGATTTTAGCACAGACCTTCTGCCTGTGAAGAAATTGCTAAACAGTGGGTGAATAGTATCGACAAACCTGCGCCCCACATACAACACGGACTCATTACGTCCCAATTAATCGCAGCAAAATGTATCTTTGTATCTTTCTGCCACAGACATAATTCTTCCACAGCAGAGTATCACCCCGTCGTGGAGGCGAGAAACAGGTGCTGCCACCTAACCCGCAATCGTTCACGCCCACACCCTCCGCTACCTACCACATTCAATGTGGATGTTTCACAACTTATGACAATGAACGCAGATTTATACCTATTGGCCGATTTCGTGATGGCAGTACAAACCTTCAGGGATGATGGAGGAGAGTAATTTTTTTTTTAATTTAAGGAAAGGGAGCCTGGTCTGGAAACAACCAGGTCATCAGTTACAGGCGAAAACCGTTTCGATACCTCTACCAGTGGACCTTTGCTGCTGCAAGCTCTTTGCTTTCCAAATTTATGAGAGGTGGTAGTAGTAAACATGGGTTGCGAAGTCAGCCGTATGAGCAATTGCTCATCTCTGCTATTGTGGAACGAAGTCTTCCAGTGACCGTGGGATCGAAGCTTTTCAGATGTGCATTTGGCTGTCCATGTTCACTAGACTTTTTCTCGTTTTAGTCCATACTACACATTCACAAAATATAGAAACTTAAGAGCTGACAGGTCTAGTCAGAGGTATGAAAGATTTTCGCTTATAACTCTCTACTCTTTTTCCTGACTAGGGTCATTTACTTCAAACTCATACGATTACTGTTCTCCACCATCCCTGAAAATTTGCACGATCATCGTGGAATTATGCTGTAACTACATATATCTACATCTCACTGTCGTAAGTTAAGACATCCACAGTGTGTGTGACGGATAGAGGAAGGGAGTGGGTGTACAAAACTGTCTAACATACTGTAGAACGTACTTCTCACCTCCACAATGGGGCGACAGTCTGCTGCAAAAGAAAGCCATGGCACAAAGATACAACCACAGAGTATTTTGCTGCGATTCACTGGCATATAACGGGTCTGTTGCGGGTGGGCCGCACACGGCTGATGCCATTCACCCACTGTTCAGCAGTTCTTCCACAGGCAGAAATTACGTCTGTGCTATAAGCCGACGTAGTGGCATTAAGTATCAGCAGGGCACTGACAGCTGCGTGTCCCAAGAAATAGGGTAGATTCTTTTGCGAACTAAAAACAGCTACCATCTATTTTACGCTTGTACATGGCACCTGGAGTTCTTTCTGTGTCTTCTCCGAGTATCACAAAAAACTGTCAAGTCGCAATAGCCATCTCTGACAACTACTTTGGCGCGTTCAGTTCGGTAAGACGCGAGCAGATTGTCCATCTCGGAGACAGTCGAGTGTAGAGCGAGGTTTCCTTTATACCACTGTTTTATGTGGATCGACACTTTTCCAGTAATACCGGAACTTTTCAAAAAGTTGAGTTGAACATCAGGATTTGTTTTGACTAAGTTACTTCGATCATGTATTTTAACACCAGTTCATAAACTTGATGGCAGCAAGAAGACAATAAGCAGATTTGTATTACGTTTTTGTTCGAGAAGCACGCAGGCGCCAGTGATACGACCTGTATTCGGAGCCGCAGCGTCGCAACAAACTGCGCCTTAGCTTCGAGATTCCAGTCTACAATCGCGTTCCCAACACCCTCCATCTGTTGGCATACTGAGGAACTTTCTTATGTTTGCCAGCAATAGCTTGTTTCTCATTTCCATGAGCAATAACTATCGGAAGATGTTCCTTTGATTTCTGATCATGTAAAGCAGGCAGCAGTTCGCCATTCCAGTGATTGCGCAACACCCCACACCCTGTCTTTTAAATTAGCTTTCATAGCTTCCACACTCTCCTCCCGTACGAATTCTTTGAATCGAGCTCTTAGTTGCACCAAGTTCTTCAGTATTGCATCCAAGTGTCTCAATGGCAGTTTCTAGAATAAACTTTGAATCTCTCATACTTAACTGACACAGATACAGGGCTGTTATTAATTTTGGAGTAATGAGATTTTTTCGCAGAATTGTTTCACTGGTTTCAAATTGTATATTCTCAATCACAGACGGGAAATAATCTTGCAAATGCATGTGCTTTTCATTACCATCAGAAGATCAGACTGCCTCAATCTCTGTCGCTGTAAGACATTTCTGTCTATATTTCTTTTCATCAATTGAGATGCGTCGCCGTATGCAATGTCAAACAAATCACCTAACTTGTTGACAAACTCATCGGCGCTGTTCAAATACGTTAAAGTTTCTTGTGCATTTTTTAACTCTTTCCAGTATTTGAGTAGGCTGCTAGTTTCTTCACACTTATGCAAAGATCTGGCAGGTACACGCACCTTTACGCTAAGGACAAGGCATTCGTGAATAGTGAGATTTGCACGTTCGTTGACAGTTAAATTCATCTCACGGATATTATAAAATCAAACTGCCACAACCATTCCATCGGAGGGCGGTTCTGAACATTTCATTGCAATATTCACTTTTCGTAACACTACGCCACTCAACATGTTCACCGACTAACAGCAATATGTTTACTAACAATTTACGAAAACACAGACGCGGAAGTGCGCTTCCGCCTTAGCAAATACTGACAACCTGACATGTTCCACTTACAACTCGGCACGGGTTGCCGGCGTCCAACGTTTCTGAAATTTTATTTACATCTGTTTTGACATTGTACAAATAAGAGGGTATGCGTTAGAAACAAAGGACATCAGTTTCTCTGGAACACCCCAATGGACAGTTTCGGCAAATTCTACAACCGTCTGCCCACCTACACCGTCGCATTACAACTCGAAAATTCTCATATGAATATTGCAGTACGCTACACTCGTCCCTCGGATGACGGGCTAAATTATAACACACTGCGCAGATGCTATATAGAACCTAGCACCACGCTCAGATTTGTAACCAGTTATTTCGAGTTCTCTGTCTTAAGCGTACTGCAACTTTAAAAGCTCTTCAAAACAAGCGCTTTTGGCTTTTACTGACAATGTATAAAAAGTAGTAATGCTGTAATCATATGATCATTTTCTTTCTTTCGGTATTTATAGACGAAATGACTGTTTTGCTTCTGAATGACTATTCTAGACGTGCCAATGTTCTGTGTTCCTTGTTTAATTTCTGCTGACAACTACTCTTTTCGTATTAGCTAATTCAATTTTCTCCACTTGTTTTCGAGATCGCTGTTTTGAACATGGCACATGGTTTTTGTGAACAGTAGACCACTACTTCTGCAACTTTATGTTAGTCATAGCTTAAAGTGTGTGTTCAAGTTAACGTTCTGCCATCAATTCTGTTATCTATTCATCTGCATTCCTCTGTTTTGAGGATAGAGTCAATGCAAGCGTTCTCTCAAAAATATTTTGAAAGTTAATAATGTTCAAGACATGTTGTGTACGCAATGCCTGCAGTATAACCACTGATACGCTCCAAAAAATGTGAATCTTTTGTGGTGAATGATCTTTCAGTAATCAGTGTCCTTACGGCAATTGGAAATTCGTGGTACGGTCTTACGGGACCAAATTGCTCAGGTCATCGGTTCCTAAGCCTAAACACTACTTAATCTAACTTTAACTTACGCTATGGGCAAAAGAAACACGCACACACACGCACACACACACACACACACACACACACACACACACACACACACACACACACACACACACACCGGAGGAAGGACTCGAACCACCGACCGGGGGGGGGGGGGGGGAGGACCTTGTGACAAAAATACCAACAATTGCTATATTTATTTACTTCATTTAATTTGCAGTTGGTGCACCTACAGTAAGTATTATAAATAAATACACTACTTACGGAAATGACAAAATTCAGGGACATATACTTTTGGTATTCCGACCCTAGGAAGCGACGTCTTTGAGAGGCAAGTTGTTACTTCCGAGCCCCCTCAATGCACATATTAACTAGTTTTCTTCCTGCTGCTAGTATAACATAGAAGAAGCATACAAGTTTGGCAACTGTGAGCGACTAGTTACTTTCTGGTCGGCACAGACCTATACCGCTAAATTCACTATTTCACGTGTCATTTCCATTGAATAATCTTTGCGATTTTCACATAAGGCTATCAATTTATGGTTTTCAATCCCGGAAGATAATTCCACGTGGAAACTGTAAGTAATCTCTTCCTTCACAATGCGATGTACCTCTCCTAGCCACAACATTATCTGAAACCATCTGACAATGCTCAGGTACTTCAATTCCACGCCTGTAGAAACCTTCTGGTTCTAAGTTAAGGATGTTGTCAAACCAGGCCTGAAGCGCATTTTAGTCTGGAAACGAATTTTCTTAACGGTTGTTTGATAAAGAGTGGGAAAGGTAAACATTTGACGTTACAAAACCAGAAAAATAAGTATGTGTGGTATGATTTTCCAAACCACCTCCTGGATAGTTTTGTTTTTCAAATCAGCAGTATGCGTTATGTCCTAGTGCACAGCACCCCTCCCACCCTCCATAGATGCAAATTATGTTCACACTGAGTGCTGTATAGGAATGTTGAATGTATTTATTGATCGCGTTCGGGTAAAATATTGCTTTCAGTTTTAGCATGGAGTAATCCTATGCCAGGCTTCTAATCCTGTGGAAAATCATTCATGCGAGAACGATCGTTCTTGAAATAACAATATCCTTTTCTGGAATCTTTCGCTCAAAGACACTCGCCCACACGCAATACAAAGATTCAGAGCTGTCTATGCTGCATTCATCCCTCTATTAAACCCAAAGCGAATAATGTGTCACAAATGTTAGAACGTTTTCCACTTGAAAATATTTTACAACTATTTAACAACGTTCTCAACCCATTTTTAGCACCCAAATGTTATAATTATTTCTACACAATCAATGAAACTTTTAGCCTCGATTGCTATTTCTAAAAGTTTAAACTGACGGAGCTCTATAATGGCTGAAAATTGAAAAAATAAACCTTTCTTTTCTGGAAAGAGATCAGTGTTCCTATTCTTTAGTTTCGCACTTGGCTGCACTCTATGCCTGCTAGTAGTTTCTGCACAACAATCAATTGCGATTAAGTTGCCTGGGTGTGTTATGAACGTATGGATGCCCTTCTAACAATCCGTATATTTCAGATTTCCTGAAGTAACTGCAATAGCGGTTCATCTTACCATCCTAATAATAGAACGAAGTGTTACATTAGCATTCCTACGTCGATGTGCCATACACACGCCTTACACAGAAAAATTAGAAAATGAGAGATGCCCGAGGTCGATATGCAAAAAAAAGGAGAAGGAAAATGAGTGTTCTATGGCTACAAGTCTGACAAAGAGAATGGAGTTCTGATAATGAAATTGAGGGATAGCAAACCAGTATGTGTAGCCACAAACAACAGTACTACTACTGCTTTGAGCTCTGATGCAAGCTACTCACAGGCAAAGAGAAAGGAAACGTCTATTGCAGTGCCACATCTGTTTGAAGAATACAACGCCTATATGTGTGGCATTGATGTACTGGACAAGCAGATATCACTTTATAGGACGATAAGATAAAAAAATAAAACCGGTGGTGGCCACTATTCACTCAGATGACATATCTGTATGGTAAACACAACGGTGGACGTTCCAAATCTCTAAGCCAAATGAAAAGCTCTCACTGAAGGGGAATAGTGGTGTTGCGCGTTTCAAAGAACATACGATCAACACCGAAATGCAGAAGACCACAAGGACGAAAATTGACGAGAGGACAGGTGAGCACTTTAGCTGCTAAGTAAAATATAGGAAACGTCTTCATACTGCATAAAGATGACAACTGTGTCATAGCTACTCTGTTGGTGTACATGCCAAGTGTTTTGTTTCATTACACACTGAATAGACACACTAATATTACAGTGTGTGTATTTTGTTCACTATGTTTCTTGTTTTCTGCTTAGGTGGTAATATCGCGCCTTTTTATGGCTAATTTTGCCAACGTCCCAGAAATGGGACGGCCTAGAGTTTTTGTTCTATTCTCATCTATTAAAAATTTTCAGAAAAGTTTTTCATTTATCACGAACGTATCACTTTAAAGTGAAATAAATTGAAGAATAAAGTTTTGGCATAATGGATTAAGTTGCAAACATGCAAAATCCAACACACAACTTCAAGATAAACACTAGAACTTCAAGTAAGGAAGTGACAGGTGGTAAATGCACTCACAGCCCCGCGCAGCGTTAACCTGGCGGACGGCGCCTGGAACGCGGCAGGTAGTCTATACACGGCGAGGAAGTCTCGGGCGTGATCTGTTCCGACGTTTACGCAGCCACCACCTGTTCGGGGCGAATGGTTTCTGGAAGTTTCTGCTGTCACGAGAGTCCAGACTGTGGTATTACTGGTTGGCTATGTAGTGAAGAGGATTATCTTTGTGACTCCATCAGATGTAACATCAGCAGACACGAATATGATTTAAAAGTAAAACATCAAGGAGTTTATCTCGCGACTATGTATTTACATCGCGCGACGTTTACCACTAGACGAAGAACACATGATATACCCCTGAAATGGCTGGTGAAGTATGATAGAAATTACTCCATACACTTGCGCATCCTGCAGTATTGCCAGATTGTGCAGACGGCCGCATTTAGAATTCTGAGGTACGGAGGGTTATACTTGGCAGCTTGAGTGAACGACTCTACTGACTCTACGGCAGCCGCCCGGCTGCCGGGTTTTATGTCTGTACTGTTACCCACTCAAAATCCATTCCACCTTGGACGAGAATGTAACACGTGGCACTGTATAAGAATTTTAATAAAAACAACTTAAATGGGAATAAAATTTAACAATGTGTCATTTCTACAACATTTCCAATTTCTCTTAATTGTTATGGCCATAGACAGGGTCTTCTCTACCTTACTTTCATCACTTCTTGTCACTCTCCCCTAAATGTAAATTTGTTTCCATTCCAGTCAAATTATCGTGAGACCAGCGACATTATGGGGATTTCAAAGCGGGGCAAGATAAAAAAAGAGAGCACCAGAAACTACAGCACACGTACATACATAAAATTTTCCAATACACGCGCTCCTAGCAGGAGCAGAATATCTGAAAAGATTTCCATTCTTTTTTTTGGAAATGGAAGTACGCCTATATACATTAGTCACTTTTTCCAGTACCCATACACCAACGATACAAGAATAGACGAAGGGATCACGCGAGGGTGGGCTGCGAGCTGCCACGTCGCCCTAAACCCTCTCGCCACGCCGCGCTGCGTTGAAGCTTTAGGAAAACGGCGCACACATGTTTAACTCGTATGCAGGTATCAATGTAATCGAGATTTTCCTTTTAGTTTATTATTATTCCACTTTATGCTGAACTATTTTCTTCCACGGTCGGTGAATTGCTGTTGTCAAGTATCAGAAGGACATAAACTTCTCTCACAATCTCAGATGGCATGGCTTTTTTCCCTGTGGGAAGAGGCTCATACATCGAGCTCACATGAAATCGTCGATGAGGGAGCCACTGAAGGGGACGAGTACGTTGGCAACGGTGTGCTGAACCCGGTAGCTCAGGGGTGCCCTTAACCTAGCGACGCGGTCGGTGGGTGAGCTGCAGTAGTCCCTCCCCCCCCCCCCCCCCCCCCCCCCCCCATGCCGGAGGAGCCGGTCCGGGGTTAGAGACGGGCCCCCAACCCATGTTTTCGCTTGTCTAAACATGGCTGACGAAGAGACAAGCGACTCGCGTGCGTCTGCGAGGGCCTCAATGCCTCCTGCTCCCGCACCATCAGGGGACATGGAGCAGATCCAGGAGTGTTAGCGACAGGCATATATGGATCACACGGTTACTGGAGTCCAATGTTAAAAATGGCAAGATTAGCCAAATTGCTATATTGGCACTGAAAAATGAACTCGCCACCTGGGCTATTGCTCACACCTGAAGAACCAGTGCAAATGAATGCAGTTAGTAGCACGAATGCCATTGCTATCCTAGAGCAGCCCTCGGTCTAACGCTTGGAAGTTGACCCCATAAGAATTTATCCCAATTTGGCACATTCTTTGCAGTTGTCTGGAGGATCTGGCTGTCCTGAAAACAGCATTGAGGGACATAGTGTGGTAGGACGTAAGTACGGACGTAAAGTCACCTTCTCGACCACGGAGGCTGTTGACAGAATACAGTTAAGAACCATGAATCTCCCCACCAACTTTGGTGCCCTGCGTGACCTCGTCAAAAAGGAATTTGGAAGAAGGAATTAAACATTTGATCTTGATGATATCTACAATCAGGCTGTCTTAGCAAACGGGAGGATAACATATGACTGGAGGAAGACCGTCCCTGATTCATACGTTCATACATATTTTCCATGACTGCTACGACTCAGTTGGGGCAGCTGAACGCACGTAAGAGTAGACTGGTCATGCAGGAGCTCCAGAGGGTGGTGGAGGAGATGAGTCTTGACGTACTCTGTCTACAAGCTTCATACTCTCCTGCGGGAAATATAGCTTTCACTGCGGTAGACTGTCAAATAATAAGCTTCCGCAATGATCCCGAGGCCACCATCATATTAAACATAGCCTTAAAAGTCACAGTGCATGCATATCTCTCACATGACCATTGTACTGTCTTTGAGCTCCAGACGCCCATGGGAGTCATACACCTAGTGAACATGTACTTTCAGTATGGTGACGATATAGAAGAGTAACTCGACCAACTTGTGCAAATAACCACGGCGCTGCAAGGTCGAAGGATAGTGGTGGTGGCAGACGTAAATGCGAAATCCGCCTGTGGCACAGTGGCACTCTGGATGTAAGAGGGAAAAAAATGAAGGAAACGATCATGTCTCCGCAGTATATCATAGCCAACAGAGCTGGAGATATCAAGAGTGTTTCGTGAAAACGTCACCTTCTTTCCATCAAAATATCCAATGTAAGTTCACGGAGCATACTATACTGGCGGGGGAGGTGAAGCTACTAACATACACATAACGTAAGTGTCAGCTAACGTTGCCGGCCACTTGCAAAACTGGATGGTCAGAGACCAGGTGACTACTAGTGATCGCAACTTAATTACCTTCACGCTTTCTGACATTATGCCACTGGGACATAGGTTGGGATGTTCAGCTCAACTACAACAGTCTGGGAGCGCCTAGCAAGAGAGTTTGACGTCCTGACAAGGCCAGATGGTGACGAAGTCAATAAGCATCCAGAAGAGCTAGTGGGACGCTTACTAGAGCAGTTAAGGCAGCCGTACCAACCAGGAGGAGGGCTGTGACTGCCTCTCCATGGTCCGCTGAACTAGGGCAGACGCATCAGTCTGCCAGGAGGCCGAGGAGGTACTACCAGTGAGTGTCGTCTGAAAAGAGAAACAGAGATGGCTGCAAACTTACAGGGACACCAAGGAAGAATTCCAAAGCGAACTAAAAAACGTCAGACTCCTAAACTGGGAAAAGTATGTCCAAACACAATTGGCTATTGACCCTTGGGGCACACCCTAAAAAATAACAGGGGAAAAGATACGGTCACCAATGGTACTTTCAACTATTAAGGATGGGAACCGGATGACAGGGTCTTGGCAGGAAATTGCCGATCCCTGCTCCAGGACGACAAGGAAAAGGAGGATACTGAAGAACAAGGCTTGATTAGGTAGGGAAGAATATCCGAACAACAACATAGTGTATCTATTCTCCGAGAACGAGGTGGCGACGCACATTAAATCACTTAAAAGAGGTAAAGCCCCAGGACCAGACGGCATTGTAGCGGAGGTGGTGCAATACATCGCTCCTCAACTGGTAACACCTCTAACAAGAATATACAATAAGGGGTTGAGGCTCAGAATGTTTCCCTCAATCTAGAAAGAAGCCTACGTAGTAATTATCAAGAAAAGCAGGATAAAGATCCTAAGGAAGTCAAGTCCTACTGATCGAGCTGTGTGTTGGATCTGCTTGGGAAATTGTTGGAGTGGTTACTAGCTGACAGGCAGATGGCACACCGGGTGCTCTGTGGGATGAGCAATAGGCAATTCGGCTTCTGGCCAGGGCGATATGCCTCTGACGCAATCGCCATGGCGGCTGAGGCCTGCAGGTCATCCACACAGAAGTACTTACAAGGGAACCTCCCCATCGCACCCCCCTCAGATTTAGTTATAAGTTGACACAGTGGATAGGTCTTGAAAAACTGAACACAGATCAATTGAGAAAACAGGAAGAAGTTGTATAGAACTGTGAAAAAATAACCAAAAATACAAACTGAGTAGTTCATGGGAAGATAGGCTACATCAAGGACGCCGGAAACGCATGAGCGCCGTGGTCGCGTGGTAACGTGAGCAGCTGCGGAACGAAAGGTCCTTGGTTCAAATCTTCCATCGAGTGAAAAGTTTAATTTTTTATTTTCAGTTTATGTGACAAACTCTTATGTTTTCATCACTTTTTTGGGAGTGATTATCACATTCACAAGAAAACCTAAATCGGGCAAGGTAGAAGAATCTTTTTACCCATTCGCCAAGTGTACAAGTTAGGTGGGTCGACAACATATTCCTGTCATGTGACGCACATGCCGTCACCAGTGTCGTATAGAATATATCAGATGTGTTTTCCTGCGGAGGAATCGGTTGACCTATGACCTTGCGATCAAATGTTTTCGGTTCCCATTGGAGAGGCACATCCTTTCGTCTACTAATCGCACGGTTTTGCGATGCGGCCGCAAAACACAGGCACTAAATTTATTACAGTGAACAGAGACGTCAATGAACGAACGGACAGATAAACACTATGCAAAAATAAAGAAAGTAAAATATTCACTTGATGGGAAGACTTGAACCAAGCACCTCTTCTTCTGCAGCTCCTCACGCTACCACGAGACCACGGCGCTCGTGTGCAAATTGTCTCCATGATATTGCCTATGTCGCCCATGGGCTACTCAGTTTGTATATTTTGCTTATTTTTTCACAGTTCCACACAACTTCTTCCTGTTTTCTCAATTGATCTGTGTTCAGTTTATCAAGGCCTATCCACTGTGCCAACTTATAACTAAATCTGAGGGGGGTGCGATGGGGAGGTTCCCTTGTTAGTTGGCATCACGATAGATATCAGTGGCACCTTCGACAACCTGTGGTGGCCTTCGCTCTTCTGCCGCTTGTGGGAGGAAGAGTGCCAAGGGTCTCTTTATGGGTGTCTTAGGAGCAATTTTGTGGAAAGGGAGGTCTGGCTATCATCCCCTAGTGGGAGAGTGGGTAAGTGGATAACGAAGGAGTATCCACAGGTCTCTGTCCTGGGGTCACTCTTTCGGGACATCAATATGGAGCCTCTCCTAGACAACTTTGAGAGCAGCGCTGATGTGCTAGAGGTGATAGCCTACACTGACGACCACCTCCTGTTGGTTGGCAGCTGAAGCCGAGAGGAACTAGAACCCAACATCGGGAGAACTATGACCATATTGTCGCAATGGTGCTACAGGATCAAAGTTAAAATGGCGCCAAACTAGTCAATTTACTTGCTTGCTTTTAAAATGCCAATTGACCAGGAACCCAACCGTCAGGATTGAGGGCACACCAGTTATGCACCATCGAGAGGCACGATACCTGGGTGTTATTCTGGATGAGAGATGGAGCTTCGCCCAACACACTGAAGTGGCAACTCATAGGTCGCTAGAGGTCTTTAACAACCTTATAATGATTGGGCACAGGCGATTTCATCTTTCCCCACAACTCATCAAACACTATCCTTGCTTTCATCGAGGGCTACAGGTCTGGAGTCTGGGCTCACAGGGGTCGTTCCTGCTTTGGCCGTGAGGAGGGTGCAGCGCAACATGCTACTGCGATCGATTGGAGCCTACCGCACATCCCCAGGGGGAGCATTGCTGATTTTCATGAAGCTGTACCCCCTAGACGTTACAATCAGAGAGCAGGCTGCGTGCTATTGGGCAAAAAGGGGACAAGTTGAAAAGATGGAGGGCATTTTGGGGGTGCGAGTGGGGGACAAACCGTCGATCCGTCGATTAGAAGAAGGGGGAAGAATTATGGCAGTACTTCTGAGATAGGGACGAGACAGGCAGAAGAACCTACCAGTTACTTCCAAACATCAGGGAATGTCTTCAAATTAAACGTTTTCAACCTAGTAAGGGACTACTGCACTTCCTCATTGGGCGTTGTCCGTATCCGGCATATCTCTGCCGGTTTGGGAAAAGGGCAATTCCTTTGTGTGACTGTGGTGCCGGGATAGGTACACCGGACCACGTCGTCCACAAGTGCCCCTTGTTTGATGATGTTGCCACGGAATTAAGGAACCAACTACCCAAGACAGACATTTCACTTTATCAGGAATCCGGTCACCTTTAACATCATTGACAGACTTGCCAGCGAGGTATCCACCAACGTCCTGCATGTATACCGAAGGGAGAGAGAGAGAGAGTGGCGAGCAATGAATCAACATCCCACAGCCATCCCACATCGACGGCGCGCGGACTGGCCGACCGCCGTGACGATTGGAATCCGCCACGTCCTGGATTATGGGGATGGTGTGAACTTACCAAAATTAGACACTGCACACTGTTTATGACCCTAGTAGTTAGGATTCATTGGTAGAATATAGTTTTTCTGGATAATTTAGAAAGACCTGCAGCGATTTCCAGTTAAGGCCAGCCCAGTGTCAGGGGTACGCCCACTGGGATTAGCTCAGTGGGCACGGCCAAGAAAGAGGTTTGTATTTTGCTGGCACACTTTTAACGCTGCAGGACGTAGCTTGGTAGAGTAGTAGGTTGAATAGTAGGCTTTCCCATACAGTAGCTAGCTCTCCATCCTGTAGTTAATATTTAGTAGATAAAAGAATAGTAAATGCTGATTGGTAATCAGTACATTGTATGTACTTAGGACCCACTAATGTTTTAGTTGGTGGGTTATTATGTATAATAATTGTTTTTGTGAATAAAGATTTTTAAAAAAGGCTCACACAGCCTTAGACCCCAAATCTGTGGTACGGAGAAACCCCCTATATTGTCATTTTAAACCATAACTGTATTAAGTTTTCTTTGCTATTCTGGAAGGTTATAACATAACCTTTCATTTTTCAGTTTCTGTCTCCTCTCAGTTCACTTATTACATTTTTTTCCTTGTTGATAGCTCTAATTCTGAAGAAAATGCGTGCCCTTGTGAAACATTCCAGGAAAGATCAGAGAAAAGGTAACGCCTTATATGATAGGCAACGTAATTTCGCATACTATGGAATATCTTAAAGTGACCAGTTAGTATGCTGTCCCTCCATAAACAGTTGTTGATACAGAAAGAGTCCTGAATCACTTTTTGAACATATTTTAATTTCCGTAACTCAGTGCTATATCCTGTATTCTTTTGTCTGAAGATCCTTTGTTTCTATTTTCATAATTTCTATTTACTTGCGCAGGCACGCATTGACAGTCACATAGCAGTGGGTTTTCGTCGTTAACGTTTTGTCTAGTAGCAATTTCTTCCATAGTCGTTAATTTACTTCTATTTTCCTGGAAAATATTTTCTAATTCCTTGCGATAGCTCCATTTTCGTGCCCGAATATTTCTCTCATTATTAGGCTCATTACTACGGCCTGAATCAGCAGTGGATGGATTTAGAATTGGAACAGCATCACTCTACCTGCATTTAGAACGAGTAGTCAACAGTTCTTTTCAAATCTCTTCCGTAATCGCAACCCACAAGAGCATTTTCAACTGGAAGCGAATCTGCAAGTCTCAAACACTTGTCTATTTTCTTTTTGTCTCACCGCTTCTAGGGCTCGTAGCAAATCATTATTTTTCACTTAAGAACTTTCTCTAAAAATCCCTCAACATGCCGATAATTACGCCGTAACTCTGTATTCAATCACCAGTCAGTAATAAAAATTCACATTGACGCAAGCAACCTTGTTTTCGCTCGGAAACGCAATTACAACATAGTGGCAGTCCCGGGCTGCTAGGCGCTGTCCGGGCTCGCTACTGTGGACACCCCTCGTGATCCCTGCCGTGCCTTCTAGTATCCACGCACACACCCTACTGACAGCGAAATCTTGAAAGGTCATTTTTATTCGCCATTTCACCTACATATTACCCAAGACATTTTGGCAACTTCGGAACCCTTGAAAAGAACACGAAGCTGTGGGAATATCAGCACCTACTTTGTTGCCACATCTACCCACCATTTCCTTTCAATTCATAAATGAAACCTGAGTCTGACCCACACATTTGGTTAAAAATAATCTCATTTACTCCTACTAATAAGATTATAGCAACAATGTAACAGTCGAGCCCCTGAATGGAATTTAGTATTAACTTACACATTTCTAGAAAACTTGTGAACAGACATAAATGAAAAATTCTGCACTAAATGTTGATGCTTCTGCAGCTCGTTCCGAATT
Source organism: Schistocerca americana (assembly GCF_021461395.2). Taxonomy (NCBI): domain Eukaryota; kingdom Metazoa; phylum Arthropoda; class Insecta; order Orthoptera; family Acrididae; genus Schistocerca; species Schistocerca americana. The sequence continues at coordinate 54,880,137 of NC_060121.1, read as the reverse complement.
TTCTGCCTGAATGTTCAGCAGAGTTAAATTGTCAACTTCAAAGCCATTCGTGAACCATACTGACAGACCTATTTAGTGTCCCTTTTTAATGTCTTTCAGAAGTCTTTATTCTCATTTTTTAATCAAAATTAAATGCGCTGCCGAACCACTTGTAAAAACAGTACTGCAGTGTCAAATATCTACAGCCGACTTGATCCGTCTACATGTCACCATACCAAGTCATGGTTCATACATAGGGAAGGGAGGGCTCTAGAGGCGCTGTGCATCCAGCTTCCCAAGCCAGACAACCCCGACAGAAAATCAAGCAAGAGGCGGCAGCCCCATCACGTGCGCAGGTTGTGTGTCTTTGGCAATGTGGAATGTTAGACGACTAACCAACACAGAAAACGAGTTAAACTAAGTACGCAAGGAGAGGGAAATATACACTGTAACAGAAACTAGGAAAAACCAAGAGAAACAAAAGATGTGACGGACTACACGATAGCTTACAGTGGGTTCCCACAAAGAAAACGAGCTAGTGCTGGAGTGTCAATTTCAGTCAATGATAAATGGAGAGGGCAGGTTCGTCAATTCAACCTTATGAATAATGACCCATTTCAAATTCCAAGAGATTATCTAAAAGCTGTCTACAGCCCAGAGGAGGAAAGGATGATCCTCAGAAAGTGAATAAAAATCAACACGACAGACCGTGTTGTCATCGCTGGTGATTGTAATGCAGAGCTGGAAATCTACCTACACCAGTAATATCAGGCTTATTTGGAGAAAAGATCCTTGATAATAATGGAAATGAACTACGCACAGTTGTCTCCAACAATTTTAAAATTACTACCACATTTTGCAGACAAAGATAGTAACAAGTTTACGTGGAGTGCACGAAGATTAATGTCTGTGATTGAGTACACACTGATTAATGATAAAATGAATAATCTGATGTAAGATATATTTGTTTGTAGAGGACGAGACATAGGTAGTGACCACTTCCCTCTACGCAGTAAGATAAGGCTACTGCCAAAATGAAAGGAGACAAACTCCTAAAGAAACCACACCACGAGTTGTTCAAAATATATCTTCTGTCGGAATACAGTATTAGGAAACTTCATCAGTACTGACTCCAAGGAAAGCTTGTTTTATTATCAGTCAATAAAGACATCAATATAGAATTGAATATCAAAACCGGCATAATTGAAGCCCTACAAGCACTTGGTAGAAGGAAGAAAACAGATGGGGAAAATACTCAATTTGGAACACAGAAATTAAAGAAGTGATTAAAGAACAATACGTAGCTTGTCGAAGTTTCTACAGATGAAAACGTCAGAAAGTTTGCAGACGTACGGAATAAAGCGGAATGCTGCCCAACAATTACTGTGCAAATCTCACCAACAGCCTACTACATTCATAAGCGTCTTAGAACACGATGTACATGGCAGACAGCAATGTGCATACGAGGTCATGAAAGCGCTCAACAAGAAAGAAAAAGACGCTGCCTTACTAAACATTATAAGCAATGGATAAATTACACTGAATGCTGAAAATGACACTCGAGAAAGTATGAACAATGAATCAGTAGCGCAATTACTACGGACGAACTACAATACGCTTTGAAAGGCATGAAATACAGGAAAAAAAAGAATAGATGGAATACATGCAGAGCTAATTAAATATGGAGGGTTACCACTAAATAAGACTTTACAATTAACAAATGAATGTTGGTCGAAATGTAAGATCCCCAGACCATTGGTACATAGCAGAAGTGATCTCTCTCCAGGAAAGGGAAACACAGTGATTGTAGGAGCTATCGCGGCGTAAGTCTTCCAAACACTGGCTACATACTATATAGATAGAACAATAATGACATGCAGAATATTACAGAAACTATTATTTCTGAGGAACATAATGGTTTTAGGTCGTTTATGCACAGTCATTGTGGTTGTAATTAAAAACATGATAGGAAAAAGACAGAGTTTAATGTACAAACCCATATGGCCTTACCGATCTTCACAAGGCTTTTGGACGCGTGAGCCGTGAGAGCCTATGGAAGATTATGTCCAAATATTGATATACGTACTACCTAACTGAGGTAGTGAAAAGTCTTTACAATAGCACATGCAATGCAGTAAACACAGGTAGGAATCGATTAGATGAAATAATTATTAACCAACGGGTTAGATAAGGATGTGGACTGTCACCTATCCTTTTTAATGCTACAATGACATTACCTCAAATGCAAATGTAAAGTAAACAAAGGAATTAACATAACGAATGAGCAATATCTGAATGTATTTCAGACTGACCTCCATAGATCAGTGTACCAGCTAACAAAGATCAATATATCAGCAGAACGGAAGTACATCTTTAGAATTTCTAGTAACAAAACAAAAATAATGGCATTCTGAGGAAAATCTCCAGTCAGGTCAAAAATTGTTTTGGATAATTGAGTTTTAGAACAAGTGTCTCAACTCTTATTTAGGATCCGCTGGAAGTTTTGATTTGGACCCTGATATTGAAAATTAAATACAGAAATTTCAAGCTCTCTGTGGCACCGCTAGCAGAACACTGGCTTATAAAGCACAAAAACAAACAGTCGTGATATTCTATAAAGTAACGGCTGTTCCGGTGTTATCTTACACAATCGAAAGTTTGTTTACCACAAGAAAATAAAATTCAAACAGAAGAAATGGGGTTCCTGAGAAAGACAAAGAGCTGCACAAGAAGATATGATTGAAAACGAAGAATTAGAAGAGAAATATTTCCATCATGAATGAAAAAGTTAAAAGAAATATCGTGAAGATTGGGAGCAAACACCTCATGATAATTCCAGGTCACAGAATTCCTCATACGATTGAGGACTACAAGCAGAAATGGGAGATATTGGAAGGCCTGGATAAAGATGGGTATGAGTTTGTTTCAAAGGTCGTAACAGGCAACAGCCTCATCCTTTAAAGGACGATGATAGTGTGTGTAGGTGGCTTGTGGGATTTGTTTGCTTAAAACAGCTCGAATACGTCCATAAAAATCACTCGTAGGTGCAGCTCCGTCATGTGATTGTGCAACAGAAATTTAAATTACGGTTGGTAGTTTTTTCTTAATGTAGACTACCAAGTTTTTACAGGTTCGAAGACTAGGGACGTTTCGTATACGTTACCACCTAAATAGCACCGAATGACTATATTTTCTCAGTTTTCGAAAACCCTTTTGACTCTTCAAACATTAGAACAAAATACTGGGCTTCTTTCACTTCATGTGAGGCATTCCACCATATTGCTAAGGTTATAAGGATATTATTTGGTTTACCGTGAGGTGTTCATTTTTCCCGTTTAGGTTCACGTTTTTCCTAAGACAGATCCTTCCTTCAAAGTTCCAATGAAGGGAAAAAATTTCTGATTTGCACTATCTTTCTACTCACTATGAACTCTTCGTACAAGTCCCTTGAGAGCTGTGTATCGAAGTAAATCGGCAGTCTCTTCCATCCCCCCTCCGTTTTCTTGAACGTCTAGAACGTATCTTTGATCCACTAGAGCAGCAACAGTTACATTCACTCCAACCTATTACTTGCAATTTATAGAACACGAGAGCGTATAATCCCTGAACTACAATTGCAAACCTTGTGCTTAAAGTAACAGGATGTAAACATGTACCAGTATAGTTTTAATGTTCATTGCACAGCACTGTTTACGGGATTACCAATAGGTTGCGATCCCACATGTCTGCTTTGACTCATGATATGAAAATACCGGCCATCTGGGTTTCAAGCATAAAGAATATGTCCCTCATAGTGCCACTCATTGCATCCGCGAACAAACTTAACATGCGTAATAATCACTACTAAAAACTCAAATTAACGGGCCAACCACGAGAAGTAGAAATTCTTGCCAAACACTAACAAGAAAACAACCTTAAATTAATGGAAAGAATCGTTCGTTATTGGTCGAAACAGCTGCTGGAAACTTATCACAGACAACTTCTCCCACTGCAGGAAGCAATGACCTACTCGTAAATTTCCTTATCACAGACAACGAAATTTATATGAATTACCTGTCCTCTTCCTGACAATTCTGAAAACGTATTATGCAACGTTTGGTGGGTTTCTAAACTTATCTTCTCACACCCTTCACCCAGAGATTTTCGAGTTGGATGGATACGAAATATGAAATCAGATGACTGAAGGAAATCCTCTAATGCGAAAGTAAACAGCGCAGCCACTGCAGATTAAAAAATCAACCATGTATAGAGTCGAAACAGGCAAAATAATAATGTAAAAAGTCTGTTTTTGATGTTATTGTAAAACAAATAATCGCAATGAGCATGCTATTATACAAATTGTATCAGAGGGAAGTTTTAATGAGAGAGATATATATAAATATAGGGGACTTTCATTTCACATGCATAACATGTTAATAAGAACATCAAATAAAATATGAACACCGTCATTTTCTTAAAACTTAACATCCCAGCAAAATACAATTTACAAAAAATATCAGAGTTCACTTACCATGGCTGTTATCTTGATGGCACTCTCCTCCCAAAGCAAAAACTCTCTCCTCAGCACCACTCTCACCCTCGTCAGCACCACTCTCACCCTCGTCAGCACCACTCTCACCCTCGTCAGCACCACTCTCACCCTCGTCAGCACCACTCTCACCCTCGTCAGCACCACTCTCACCCTCGTCAGCACCACTCTCACCCTCGTCAGCACCACTCTCACCCTCGTCAGCACCACTCTCACCCTCGTCAGCACCACTCTCACCCTCGTCAGCACCACTCTCACCCTCGTCAGCACCACTCTCACCCTCGTCAGCACCACTCTCACCCTCGTCAGCACCACTCTCACCCTCGTCAGCACCACTCTCACCCTCGTCAGCACCACTCTCACCCTCGTCAGCACCACTCTCACCCTCGTCAGCACCACTCTCACCCTCGTCAGCACCACTCTCACCCTCGTCAGCACCACTCTCACCCTCGTCAGCACCACTCTCACCCTCGTCAGCACCACTCTCACCCTCGTCAGCACCACTCTCACCCTCGTCAGCACCACTCTCACCCTCGTCAGCACCACTCTCACCCTCGTCAGCACCACTCTCACCCTCGTCAGCACCACTCTCACCCTCGTCAGCACCACTCTCACCCTCGTCAGCACCACTCTCACCCTCGTCAGCACCACTCTCACCCTCGTCAGCACCACTCTCACCCTCGTCAGCACCACTCTCACCCTCGTCAGCACCACTCTCACCCTCGTCAGCACCACTCTCACTCTCCTCGAAACAAAACAACTCCCCTCGAAACAAAACAACTCCCCTCGAAACAAAACAACTCCCCTCGAAACAAAACAACTCCCCTCGAAACAAAACAACTCCCCTCGAAACAAAACAACTCCCCTCGAAACAAAACAACTCCCCTCGAAACAAAACAACTCCCCTCGAAACAAAACAACTCCCCTCGAAACAAAACAACTCCCCTCGAAACAAAACAACTCCCCTCGAAACAAAACAACTCTCCTCCCAAAGCAACAACAAAACTCCACTCCAAACAGCAACAACAACAAAACAACTCCTGCCAACTCTGTGCTCAATACTCGATGTGATCAAATCTAACCACGTAAGACGAATAACCCTCAGCTGTTCGTATCATCCGTTGCAGCCGTCAGGCAGATCACATGACTCGATAGCAGCGCCTCTCGTGGCACCCCACCAACCGTCCGTCTGGCAAATTGGCTGTGTGTCGGCGTTTTGACTGACCGACCGACGAATTTTTATTGTCGGGTTGTCGGGCGCGTCCGACCAGTCGACAACTGACCCAAGAAATTGTGTCGTGTGTATCGCGATCGTGACAAACGCATGACTAAAACACCAGTTCTGACACCGCTCTCAGAATTAAATACTGTTGTAATATACATTTCTACGTCCGAGGCGGACGAAACTTTAAGGACAGAGTTTTTAGAGAAATTCAAAGACTGTACATCTTTTCGCGACACATAGTGTGAGGAGTATAACAATAGAGGTGCAAGAAATGAAGCACTTATTTCATTTTTTAACGAATCCATAATGGTTTCTCTATGTGCAACACGAGATTAAGTCTGTTGATCTTCTTTATTTATGTTTTTAGATTTTAATTTCCCTGTAGACCAAATGTGGCATCTTTAATTTTTATTTATTTATTTATTGCAATTCTAACGCTGAGCGAGTTGTTGCAGTGGTTAGCACACTGGACTCGCATTCGGAAGGACGACGGTTCAATCCCGCGTCCGGCCATCCTGATTTAGGTTTTCCGTGATTTCCCTAAATCGCTCCAGGCATATTCCGGGATGGTTCCTTTGAAAGGGCACGGCCGACTTCGGCCGACTTCCTTCCCCGTCCTTCCTTAATCCGATGAGATCGATGACCTCGCTGTTTGGTCTCTTCCCTCAAACAACCCAACCGTACAATTCTAACAGTCGCTAAATGTTTCATTTCTTACGTATCCATTGTATTTACTAGATGATGCGCGCCACCGTCATGTGTAGTCTTTCTTGTTCAAATATGATATGAGTTTCTGAAATTTGCAGATCATCTTTTGTATAGCATCCGTAAATAAATTAATAACGTTTTGTTTTATTTATTTTATCATGATTTATTACCTCTGTCAACTATAGATCACGTTGCACGTTTCAGGAATAATTTTAGGTAGTAATTGCAGCGGTATGACAGTACTGAATCTTAGGTCTGCCGCCAGTGACGAGAAATCGTAATGCAACTAACAGTCTCTCCTCGGAGTTTAGCACCTCTCTCAGGACTGCATTATTTCTCCTTTAAGTCCAGCAGCCCCGAAATGCATGATTCACCCCTTCTTAAATAATCAGGAAAATTATAAGCTCCCAGCCTGAACATGGGTGAATTTCTTCCCTTGCGTTGGCCACTTCTTTGCCCACAGCTTTCTCTCTGTTTTTTCCCTTCTCATCTTTAAAACAGCCAAAGCAAACCGCGTTATTATTTTTCTGAAAAACCAGGCGAGATCTCGTAGAACAAAAACGGAATTAACTGAAGATAAAACAAACAACAGGGCGGCACTATAATCGCCGAGTACAGTCGGTTCGGACGTGTGTAGGCTGCGACCAATTTGGTCATTCTGTCATCCGATAAATTTGTGTGTGTGTAGGAGCCTTGTATACGCAAATACTGTTCATTGAGACCTTAAACCGATGACAAATCCGTATTTTCTGCTTCTCGACGCTGAGCTGCCTCTGTTTCCTTTGCCTGGTCTTTGATGATAGCCTGCGCAGCTGGATAGATGTTTTCGCTCTGGCGCAAATTTTAATTACTTCCGGATGAAAAATGGACAATTGTTCCCAAAGTATGGAGCACAGGTTCTTAGTGACACCAATTTCCGTGGAGAAATTGTGGTTCCATAGATCTGGACAAAAAAAATTTCGTAGCTGGGAGGTGGAGGTTAGAGTTTAACGTGCTGTCGACAGCGAAGCCATTAGAGACGGAGCACAAGCTCGGACTATGTAAGGGTGGACTAGGAAGTCGGCCGTGCCCTTTCACAGGAACCATCCCGACATTTGCAGTAAGAAATTTAGGGAAATCACGGAAATCCCATACCTAAGTGACCGGACGCAGGTTTGCACTGTAAACCTGCCGAATGCTAGTCCAGTGTTCTAACCACTGCGTTACCTCACTCGATAATTTCATAGTAGTTTGAAGGAGCGATTCTGAGGTTACAAGCAAACCTCCGCGAGAAATCGTGGTCAGCCACTCAACCGAACTTTCCTCAAGCATTGCCAGTAACTCCCCATAGTGTGTCGCCAGTGATCTGTCGTAATGTTGCTTCGGTATACTACATATAGTATTGAAATCCTTCAACGCTGAAGTCGGAAGCCTGTTATGAGACATCGGAATCTGCTATTGCGAAATTTATATTTTCGAGCTCTTTCTCTCATTCAGTTACTATCAGTGTCTCACTGTCAGTAAAGGACCCTACCCTACACATGCGCCGGTTTACCGACCGACCGATAAATTGTGCGCGTGTAGCTTGTTGACCGACCGACCGACTAACAGTACGCCTGTAGGCTTGTTGGTATGAAGAGAGATTTTTCTTTGCGGTGGGTTGGTTGGCTAAGACTAGCAGACAGCCGCACCTGCCTGCCCGCGACCCCATTCGCCGTGCAAATCGTGTAGTCTGTCGTGCAAGCCGCCCCACAACAGTTCCTTCTCAGTCACCACGCGCGGGGTTCAGTGCACTCCGAATGTGGCTAACACTGCAGTGTGCGAGGCAGACGAAATTTGTATGAGAGAGTTCCTGGAAAGTTTTCGAGTCTTCAGACGTCTGTGGGACATGCCGTGCGAGCAGTATAGCAATAGAGGGTAAGAAGTGAAGTGCTTCTTTCATTTTTAACGAATCTATAGTAGTTTCATGTGGCAAACAGAGAAATTAAAATGCACATTTTTGTGAATAACTGTTAATCATCTGTCTGTTTCTCGATTTTATTTCCTATACTCATCGGAAAGGAAGTCTGATAATCTTAAATACAGACAGATTGGATTTTTATTTAATTTCCGATACGTAGCGAAAATAAAAACTAAAAGCCGAATTACAGACACATTTGGTTCATTATTAGAAGTGTTACAAAAATTCAACCTATCGTCACCCCTCCTGCTATGAAGAGCAAAGTGAAGAGCTTTTCTCAAGTTCTAACAACTGTTAAGTGCTTCATTTCTTATGAGTATGTTGCTGAATTTATTACATAATACGCGCCGCCGCCATTTGCAGTCGTCCTTCTAATCTGAAATGAATTTCTTGAACTTACAGGGGATATTATTACATTCGAACATAAATTCATAAAGTTTACATAAATATATTTTAATTATCGTTTCGCTTCTGCTTTATCACGAGTATTTCCTCAAGCAACTATTAATCACCTTGCAGATTTCATGAATCCTTTTAGATAATTTTGGGGATTAATTGCGCTGAGTTCCGCCAGTGGCTAGAAATCGTATTAGCTATCGTATAACGACGTTCAGGAGCTCCGAAAAGCATTTTACATTCATTCTTAAATAATTCCGAAAATCCTCGGGTCTCAGCTCCGTAAGTAACAAAGCATTTGGTCCATTGCAATAGCCATTTCTTTACCCACAGCTTTATCACGGCTTTTTCTGGCCTTGTTAGTTCGAACAGCCAAGCCAAATCCCAATTATTTACTTGTGGAATACTAAGCGGTATCGCGTAGAACAGAACGTCATAACCAGCTCTAGGAGCAGGGGGGCGCTGAAATCATGTAGTCGGTCGGGACGTGTGTTGTGTAGACTGTTACGAAATTTGTCGGTCGGTCAATAAACTGTGTGTAGTAGAGCGGTTGATGTTGGGGCGGGCTAGTTTTGCATGACGGAGTAATAGAGCACAAAATGAGAGGTGTGCTGAGCACAGCCTACCTAGACAGCCTGCCCGCACCAGTGGCCGAGCGTAGAGGCCATGGCCAAGTCATACGTAATGTTAGACTCCAAAAACGTCAAACGTACCTTCACCCCTGCGCAACTACATCCACCACAGGATTCTCATTCGTGATGTATTTGTAATCATGCAGAGTGAGGAAGTATTTGCAGTAACAAGTAAAACTGAAACCAATGCGTAAACGTAGAGGAAGCGGGATAGTCCAAAAAGCGAAGTAAGGAATAAATATTTGTTGTAAACTGAAACAAATTCTACAGCATGTCACGCGTAAACTGATCGTTTGTGTTTCCAGTTGCGAACACTCATTTAAAGAAATACAGTTGTATGAAATCCCCCACTATCTCCTTCAGGAATTTAGGTTGTAATAAAAATCAGCGAAGTTTGTTGCAATGTGTGCTAAAAAGGTGACACGTTTTAGAGGTGAGAGGTGTTTCTGATGACAGTTCCAAAGAAATAGGCTAAGAATTAATTCATCTAGGTGCAAATTATCGAGAAGTCGGCGTTTCAGATGTTACGTCAAATATTTCTACTGTAAGTATGCATGTCAAAGAAGAGGCTTCTTGCAGTCCGAAACCGTATTATAATCTTCTGTTATAAAATTATTAATACAAAATTCTCTACGACGGTTGATATATGTGGACTGATTCGTATAAAAGGCGCATTATTCGACACAGCACATAAGCACATATTGGTCTCTTGTGAATAACATTCAATTTATAACCGAATTCCCAGACGTTAAGCTGACAGGAGTAAATACAGGGTGTATACGAGGATGAGAAAAAAAATTCCAGGATTTCTCGGTGAAAATTAGACTTTCTCCTGGGTGAAAATACACTTTTTCCTTGTTAAGTGACAGGGTACTTTTCCTCGAACCTGTAAAATTTATCAATCCTTTGAATGGTTATGGCTTTATACACCAGCGTAGTACTTCTCGGCCCTTTAGAAAGCCACATTCAGTAAAAAAAATACATGAATTTGGAAACGTGTACGCTACATATTTTCGTATTACGGAAGTGTACATATAAATTCCACCAAACGCCGCATGTCACTTTCTGAAGCATTGAAATAAAGATTACAATGCGCTTTTGTAACCAGTCGTAGCTCATGTCACGTGATCTCGCCAGGCGATGACAGCGGATATTCGAGCATATGACACGTGATAGCAATACCACTGTTCAGTAGTGGGTTCACAGATAGGAAACGTTAATAATGGTTCAAATTAATATACATCTTGTTACTACAAAAAAAGCAAAGTTTTCACATATAATCTTGGTCTCTAAGATTAATAAGCTGCAAGAGAAGCTAAGCTTTCACATACCATATTGATTTTTGCGCGTTACACTTACACACTTCCCACAAAGGACATGACTGATCTTCTGAGCTCGAAATTTTTCTAAATGTTCGTACCAGACTTGATTTTTAAATGAGTCAAACGCTCCGTGATTTAAGGAGTTCATCGTAAATTCTCGCACATAGTACAACTTACATAAAAGGAAATTTACTTTGAAAGTAACGATTTTCAAACAACCATTCGCAATATTTTCCCGCGACCTGTTATAAATAGGTTCGCCTCAGTAGTTGCCAGAGCGCCAGATAACAGGCGTCACCGCGCTTGCGCAGCTACTAGGATTCTGGAAGCTCGTATGTTCGTAGGTGTAAGACATTAAACGATCTTACATTGTCATAAAAGAAAAAGACATCAGAGTATACTCAAAGTGCATCGGAATTTCGTGAACCACACTAAAACGCGTAATTCGGCTTGATGTGGACATTCCTATGTCCAGATTCGGATGTAAATTTTCTTGGAGTACCAGTAATGTATTATTTCATCTTTGGTTCTTCATTATGACATAATTTCATACGTGCTAGAAGATGAAAACATGCACTTTCGAAATGCAGCAAACCGTTGAAACCAGCCAGTAGTGTGGAATTAAACACTTCGTTTCAAATAAATTGACTGCCTCAGTGGAAAAGATTAATGAAAGCCAAATCTCTTCGACAAATATAACTTCATTGTTCTGTAAGGCTATTAATGCTTGACTGTCAGAAAGATGGAAATAAAATAAAATCTGAAACTAATAACATAATTTAGCCTTCCGTACTCCTGTCAATGTATTTTAATTCACTTGATAGCTCTCAGCCACAGAAATCCATTTTGTTTTCACTTGACGTGAGAACAATAAACGAAGAGAAAACAGCAAAATCACTGAACGTAAACGTCGGTCGTGTGAAGATTATCACCTTTCCCACTATAACTGAGACTGCTTTGCGCATCAGAAAAAAACTCGCAATCAATATTGGATGGGATAATTTGTAACCGGGAGAACAAGAACTCTTCAGAAAATTTGCATTATTTATTGCCTATAGCTAATAACTCGTTTTTTTGTGTGATATAAAATTAAATATAGGATACATGAAACCAGTAGAAGAGACAAGCAAGACAGTACATTTCGTCAGACATTAAACCTAGCATTTTTACACTCTAACTTTGTTACAGATTTACATGACGTGCTTTCCTTTCTGGGAAAGAATCTATTACCTCATCAAAGATCGTCAAATGTTTTGCTACATGAAAAAAGAAATTATTTGGCTAATACTGAAAAAGCCGTTAGTACATACAATACCCAAGACTTGGTGATTTCTCAATCTGATAACGTGTTTGTCACTGCTAGATAAAACAAAATAAGCCTGTCTAATATTGTAGCTATCTTAACAAACACCAAATAAACGAGACAGTTTTGGCACAAATGGTCATTTTTATAACACGAGAAAATATAATTCACGAAGTACCAATATCAAATGCTTATCAAGCCTACTACAAGCAAAAAGCTTCATGTTCGGAAGTAGTTTCACATTTCATTCATATGCTCCAGCTTCCCAAGCATGAGATCGAAAGTAGTAGTACGAAATTTTTGTATAAAATTGGAATCGTCGCTGCTCGGGAGTAACCGAGCGGTCTATGGGCGCTGCAATCGTGGACTGTGTGGCTGGTCCCGGCGGAGGTTAGTCCTCCTTCGTGTGTGTGTGTGTGTGTGTGTGTGTGTGTGTGTGTGTGTGTGTGTGTGTGTGTGTGTGTGTGTGTGTGTGTCCTTAGGCTAAATTTGGGTTAAGTAGTGTGTAAGCTTAGGGACTGATGACCTTAGCAGTTAAGTTCCATAAGATTTCACACATACTTCAACATTTTTTTGGAATCGTCTTATTCTTACATAATTTGTGTGATGTCCCCGTTTCTGCTTCTTCGTTCTAATAAACATTCTTGTCGTGACTAATTACGTAACTTATTCTCCGGTTAGCTTCACTAACCCTGCCACAATCAACGGTTTAGTTATCCGGCGTTTATTCTCCGGTTAGGCATTATTAGGTGTTCATATATAGATGAGCGAGGTTTCTACGGCTGCTGCCCCCTCTCTTATCCCAATCACCGTCGTTCACGGTCTATCCAGTCTCCTTCATTAAGACTTCTTGCCGCCGTTGCTTCGTTGACGTCGTCTTTCCAACATCTCGCAGGTCTACCGCGCCTTCTTCTTTGATGTGGAGTCCATTACCATACCCGTTTTGGCCATCTTGTGTCTGGAATACGCTGTAAGTGACTATACCAGAGTAGGCGCTTCCTTTCTATCTAGTCTAGGATTGTGCTTTTGACATTCATAACCTCTCTGGTCCTATCACTTGTAATATGGTCAAGTCTGGAGTATCCACAACTTCGCCTCCAGAAATCCATCTCGACAGCCATCAGGCGATCTTTCTGCCTCTGAGTTAGTTCCCACAACTCTGCACCATGTGTTGTGATACTTCCAATAATTGAGCAAGCGTACAATGATCTCTTCTCCTCGAAAGCTAACAAGCTGATTACTCTGGTCAACAACACGCAATTCTAGGTAATCCAATATCTGAACTGTTACTGGGACATATATAGTTTGTGTGGGCTTGAACTATTTTATACCCAGTGCCGACTGTAGGGATGAATCAACTTATCGTTGAGGTATGAGTTTGTGGCAATATTGCTCTCAACGTGGATTGTGCTGACTGGTAGTATACCTACAGCTTGATCCGATGCATAAAATTTACTGGCGTCCCTCACCAAAACACGATCATTTGCAAAACCTAGCAGTGGACCTATTGAATCTGTCTAAAGTCGATCGTAGCTCTCTGCCCGTATCTGATTTACGGATATTAATGTTTGCCCGCAGTTCAATACCTTTTCCCGACTGTTTTAACACTTCGTTTAAATCATCAATATCGTAGGCACCAAGTTGTATTTGTAGACTCTCCTTCCGACCGTCAATTTCCAGATGCTCTTCGTGAAATTTGGAATGCTGTTATACGCCTCCAGACCAATCAGAGCAATACGCCAGTCCCCTGCACTTAAATCGGCGGAAAGTAATCTGCACGTAATGCTGATACTCGCTCTTTTAAAGTCAGTGTGTATGACATAGCATCTAAACCTCAAATGATGGGCGTGCGTTCAGTTATGGCTGTTTCATATGTGTGGATGTTCGCACACCGGCTCTGACAAGGAGAGGAGAAAGCGGGCATTCCAGACTTCTCACCGTTCAGTCTAAATATAGCGCGCATTCCAGAAGTTCGCTGATACAGGCGAAGGCTAATTTGCCATGGCTGTGATGAGGAACATAATGCGGAGATGCCCGCACAGGTATGTGTTAAAGTCCTGACATCGCCGTAGATTGTAGAAAACACGACTTTTGCTGGTGAAGTAGCGCTGTGAATCTTCAGGCGGCTGTAAATCCCCAAATGAATCGAAATATTGTACTGTATTCGCACTTTCCTTAACATACGCCACCCAATGGATTCCTGGACCCCCAGCAACATCTAAATTTACAATTCCGCACTCATTAGTCCGCCACATAGTCTCCGGTAATGTATCCCGCATAAAGACGCCACGGAATCCAGGAATGTGATGTTTCTCTTTAACAATATTAATAATATGTTTATTCGTGAGTGCTCGATCAGGTAGGATAACTAACGAACTTTTTTTATTTATGAAGAGACCTAGTCCTTTTCTGTATGGTTTAAAGTAGAGACCCTTTCCGATAGCTGCTGCTTCCGTGGCCCGATTATGTCTTCTGGCTTCCTCTAGATGCCTGTGCATTTTTGACGCTCTGGCTACAGCTGCAGCCCCACCTGTGAGTGAACCTACCGCCGACAGAGCTGCAAGGGCTGGAACGAGGAACGGAATAATTCCACCTGATGTGTTTGGTAGTGGTAGGACTCTAGGTGGTTTAATTGCAGTCTTCTTCGACTCCCCCCCCCCCCGCCCCCCCCCCCGCCCCCCCCCCGCCCCCCCCCCCCTTCAACACACGTTTAGCTGTACACATCGAAGTGAGAATACAGTTTTTCAAAGAACCTGGTGTGGTGTCACCGCCAGACACCACACTTGCTAGGTGGTAGCTTAAATCTGCCGCGGTCCATTTAGTACATGTCGGACCCGCGTGTCGCCACTGTGTGATCGCAGACCTAGCGCCACCACAAGGCAGGTCTCGAGATACAGACGAGCACTCGCCCCAGTTGTACGACGACATTGCTAGCGACAATACGGACGAAGCCTTCCTCTCATTTGCCGAGAGACAGTTAGAATAGCCTTCTGCTAAGTCCATGGCTACGACCTAGCAAGGCGCCATTAGCCTTACATAGTTTGAGAGTTATAGTATAAATGTCTCCAGAAGAACGCTGTATTCATCCACGAATAAAGTTAAGTATAAAGCAGCTACGTACTTTTCTTGCTACCATTCAATAGTTATCCTGTTCCAGAATTCACGCCTGTCTGCGTTAGATAGCGTGCCTATCGGCCCCCTCAAAATAAGACTGTGTCGGCACTTCTGTCCACACATCATTTGGCGCCGAGGCTTAACGGATCGTGTTCTTACTCATTGCTTTGCTCTGATTTGTCATGGCTTCGCCACAATCTCCAGATGTACTGTCTGAATTTTATCGCTTGCAGAATCAGCAGACGCAGGTGTTATTGGATGCCTTTGGACAGCTCGTCCAGGGTCAACGTGCCATTCAAACCGATGCGCCAGCCGCCGCTTCACCGCTACCGCAGCCACAACATGCTGTTGCACCGCCGTTTCGCAGTTTTAATGCGGCGCACGAGTCGTGGCCAGAATGGTCCCGACAGTTCGCCTTCCATCTCGCCGCCTACAGAACTCAAGGTAATGAGCGGCAGCCGTTTTTGCTTTCTTGTGTCGGTGTGTCCACCTACCGTGTGATAGTGAAATTGTTTCCCCGACGCGACGTAGCAACTCTGTCCTACGAGGAAATTTTGTCTGCTTTAGATGCCTATTTCAAAGACACAGTTAATGTGGTTGCAAAACGGTATACGTTTTTTCGTACAAAACGTACGGCCGGTCAAACGAATAGGGAGTGGGTAGCAACATTGCAAGGACTTACTAGGGACTGTGCCTGTGACTGTGGCCTTCTTATTCAGATACAATGGTACGTGATGCTATTGCACAGAACGTTTCTGATGTTCGCATACGGGAGCACATTTTGAAACTAGTTAATCCCTCCCTTCAACAAGTGATAGACATATTGGATAGACAAGACACACTTGACTGTGTTCAGGAATCTTTTGAAACTTCGCCAGCCGTGTGTAAGATTAACGGGCCCGCCGGGTGAGCTGCGCGGCCCGGTCAACTGCCCTCGCGCACACAAACGCAGCTGCCGCCGCGCTCTAAACCAGGTGTGCCGCGCCAGCCAACAAATGCAGTGAAATCATGCCCGCGGTGTGCTACTAGACATTCGCGTGAACATTGCCCATCGCGCCAAGCTATTTGCTTTTTCTGTAATAGGAAAGGACATGTTCAAAGTGTTTGCCAGAAAAAGCTCCGATCTGACAATCACAATCATTCCAGGCACTTTGCTTCGCGCCGGAATCGAACCAAGGACACTCAGGATCGTGGACCTTCGCCCATGGACATTCATGTAGTTAATTCTGATTCGTCCAGTGCCACTTTCTCTAACAGTGACTGTGTTCGTCCCACAAAAACTGTGCGTCGACGTCGCCGGAAATCACGTCAATTAGCAAGTGATTCTGTACAAGTGTCTGTTCAAATTGCACAAGACAGTCGCTCTTGTCGTCAGCAGGACAATAAACTTTTTGTAGATTTGGACTTTAATGGCAAGGTCATACCATTCCAGCTCGATACTGGAGCTGCAGTTTCATTGCTCAATCACGACACGTACAAACAACTCGGCACACCTCCGTTGCGTGCCGCAAATGTTCAGTTACATGGTTATTCAGGACAGAATATACCTGTGTTAGGACAGTGCAGCCTTCTTGCCACATACAAGGGACAAATAAAACTTGTGTCGTTTCACATTCTTCGTTCTTCTTCTGCAGTGAACTTGTTTGGTTTAGATTTATTTCAATTGTTTAACATTTCTATAGTAAATCATGTCCTATCAGTGAATCAACCTGTGCCTTCAGACAGTGTTTCTCGTCTGTGTGACGAATTTGCAGACATTTTTGCACCGGGCTTAGGTTGCGCTAAAATCTATGCAGCACGTTTGGAACTGAAAGTAAACGCGCAACCGAAATTTTTCAGAGCGCGCAATGTTACTCACGCATTGCGTGATGAGGTCGCACGAACATTCCACGATTTAGAATCACAAGGTGTGAGTGAATGTGCGCAATGCCTCTTCTCTTTCAGCTCCGCTTCATCGCTTACGCCGTACAGGTGTTCCGTTCGTCTGGACGACGGAATGCGAACGCGCCTTTCGCCAGTTGAAATCGGCGTTGCTTTCTAATACTTGCCTCACGCCTTTCGATCCCCGGTAACCCCTTTTGTTGATGGTAGATGCATCGGATTTCGAGATCGGTGCTGTGGTTGCGCACAAAGTTGGCTCGCATGATCGCCCTATTGCCTTTGCGTCAAAATTGCTCTCATCTGCGCAAAGACATTACTCACAGATAGAGAAAGAAGCTTTTGCTCTCGTGTTTGGTGTTACTAAGTTCCATGATTTCTTGTATGGTCGTCACTTTACCATCATCACAGACCACAAACCTTTGACATCGCTTTTTCATCCGAACAAGCCTGTACCTCCGCGTACAGCGCAGAAATTCATTCGCTGGTCTATTTTTCTCTCGCAGTACCGCTACGATATCTTCTATCGGTCCACTGCTAGGCACGGCAACGCTGATGCGTTGTCCCGTTTGCCTGTTGCTGAGGATAAAGCATTCGATTCTTCCGATCTTGCTTGCATGTTCATTGATTCGGAAACAGATGAAGTGGTCGAATCGTTTCCGATTGATTTTCGTCGTGTAGCTACAGCCACAGCTACTGACCCTGTCCTTGCTACCGTTTTGCGTTTTGTTGCTACGCAATGGCCTTTGTCAAAGTCTCGGATCGAGGATCCGTTGGTTCGCCGATTTTTTGCTCACAAGGAGAGACTTTTTGTTCGACGTGGTGTTTTGTTGTTGCGTTCTGATAATCAGTCCAGAGTCGTGGTCCCACGTTCGTTACAGTCCTCTGTTTTACGGCTTCTTCACCAAGGACATTGGGGTATAGTGCGAACGAAACAACTTGCTCGTCAGCACTGTACTTGGTTCGGAATCGATGCTGCGGTTACGAATATGTGTTCTTCTTGCATGGCGTGTGCCGAACAACAATCCGCACCGCCGTGGAAAGTCTTTGCATGGCCAAAAGCCACTTCCCCTTGGCAACGCTTGCACATTGATTTTGCTGGTCCATTCTGGAATGTTCGATGGTTGGTTCTGGTCGACGCCTTCAGTAATTTTCCTTTTGTTGTCTGGATGTCTTCCACGACGACCTCCGCCACCATCCAAGCGTTGTCTGCTATCTTTTGCATTGAAGGTCTTCCGCAGACTATTGTTTCCGACAATGGCCCACAATTCATGTCCGCAGAATTTCAGTCATTCTGCCAGGCCAATGGTATTCAACATCTGACATCCGCGCAGTTTTCGCCTCAGTCAAACGGTGCCGCTGAACGATTGCTCCGGACTTTCAAGTCACAGATTTTGAAGTTGAAAGAGTTGCATTCTCGGGAGGGCGCGTTGTTGCTCTTTTTGTCTTCGTATCGCTCTCAGCCCCGAGAGGGTCGCTCGCCGGCTGAGTTGCTCCACGGTCGCCCTCATCGCACCTTGATGTCTTTGCTACATCCGCCGCATCAGGTTCCTGTGCAGCGGCAGACTCCTGCTTTTGCTCCAGGCGACGTTGTATTTTATCGTAACTATCGAGGTTCACGGCGTTGGCTCGCAGGGCGCATTCTTCGCTGCCTCGGCCGCGCCATGTATTTGGTTTTGGGGGCCTCTGGTGAGGTGCGTCGGCATCTCAATCAGCTGCGCCTCTGTCGTCGCACGGGTTCTGCCGCTCCCCGTCTGCTTTCAGCGACGGTGCCGTCCGGTCAACGCCCTGGGGACCCATCTACTGGCTCGCCTCATCCCCAGGTGTTACCGACGATGCCTTCCATTTTGCCCCATGGCGACGCGCCGCCGCAGCCGCCGCCGCCGCCGCCGTCGCCTGTTCTCCCGCCGGCGCCGCCCGCATTCGACGCTTCGCTGCAGCCGCCAAGCGCCTCCCAGGGTCACGCGCCGCCGATCGCTTCCCGTGACCAGCTGTCCTCCGCCATGGAACTCTTGCCCGCTCCGGACCACATGACGTCATCGCGCGTCGGCTACCCCGACGCAATTGAGGTCGACCCTTCGGCCCCTCCTGTCTCTTTACGGGCGCATACACCGCATGTTGACGTGCACCCTGGACTAGGTTTTCAGGCGTTTCCTAGCTCCCCTCGGACTGAATGGCCGGGTGCGGGTGGCACAGCCTCGCCTGTTGTTAGGCTCCCCACCTCATCGCATACGTCAACATGGGGTCCTCCTCACGGCGGGCGGAAGCCTTATCTCACGACCGTTCGCCGATTTGCGGGGGAGGAATGTGGTGTCACCGCCAGACACCACACTTGCTAGGTGGTAGCTTAAATCTGCCGCGGTCCATTTAGTACATGTCGGACCCGCGTGTCGCCACTGTGTGATCGCAGACCTAGCGCCACCACAAGGCAGGTCTCGAGATACGGATGAGCACTCGCCCCAGTTGTACGACGACATTGCTAGCGACAATACGGACGAAGCCTTCCTCTCATTTGCCGAGAGACAGTTAGAATAGCCTTCTGCTAAGTCCATGGCTACGACCTAGCAAGGCGCCATTAGCCTTACATAGATTGAGAGTTATAGTATAAATGTCTCCAGGAGAACGCTGTATTCATCCACGAATAAAGTTAAGTATAAAGCAGCTACGTACTTTTCTTGCTACCATTCAATAGTTATCCTGTTCCAGAATTCACGCCCGTCTTCGTTAGATAGCGTGCCTATCGGCCCCCTCAAAATAACACTGTGTCGGCACTTCTGTCGACACATCACCTGGTTCCTCCTTCTTCGCCCCCAAAGCTGTTCGCGCTGCATTCATAGTTAGTTTGTAATTCATAACCCCCATGTCCAATTTAATTTTTCCACGCATGGTTTTATCAACTACGAATGCAGCAATGTGTTGACATATTCAGAGATCTTTTCTTCGTCTTATTTGCTTAGCTCTATCGGCTAATATTCGGTCGGCAACGTGGCATGCTGGGAGATCTTTATTTGCAGCGAATGCGAGGTCGTGTTCAAGGCAGACTTCGTCTAGTAGGTTAATACTGCTAACACCGCGTGCCAGGCGTTTCTGAAGCTTTGTCTCAGGCCCACAGAAGTTGTACCCCGGAATGTGCAATTCAAAAGGCAATTTTTCAAAAATACCACCTCCACCTCTTATGGTGTGCTGCCTATCATGCATGGTACGCTACTGAGGAGACAGAGGTCTACGCTTCCTGTTATACACTAACTCGTCAGCGTCAATCCAACTATTTTCTGATGATGGAAATACTAACAATTTAACTAGCGCTCTATTCCCGCGACGTCTTATCACGCGTTCGATGAGAAATACATCTGCTGCAGAACTCTTCTGCAATTCTTCTGTGTAAAAGCATCCAGCAATTTCTTCACCCTTGCCATCCTTTAGGATATATGTCCTAGGGTTCGTTCTGTGCACTTTGGATACTGTGAATATCTCCGCTGACCAGTTTGGTAAGTAAGATTTCTCGAACGCTGTCTTGTATTTTGAAATATGTACTAAGTCGCCTACATTGAACCTCTGTTTGCGCGGGTCCAGCATTTAATGTGGAAATATACTTCGTCCATGAGTGAATTATAGCGAACATCGGTCGGTCTCATTTTTATTGTACTATGTTTGGTTCGATAATACCGCGCAATTATTTGTGGGATGATATCTAGCCACTTGTAAGAACCGCGAAGATTAAACGGTATTCACATTTGAGCTTTCACCATTCTGTTCAAACTGTCCACGAAGCTAGCTTTCAGGTGGGTAAACGTCGAGTAGTCGTGTATCCCGTACCGCTCCATCACAGTCTTGAAATGTTCATAGTAAAACTCACCACCATGATCGGTTTGAAGATTGTCTGGGCATCGATTCGATCCTGTCTGCAGCAAACGCTCAAACACTACAGCAACATCTATACCGGTTTTAGTTTTGACAGGTAATGCCCATGCGAATTTAGAGTATATATCAATAACCATTAAAATGTATTTGAATCCATTATTCTCGTGTGAATATTGACTCATATATACAAGATTGGCCTGCCACAAGTCATCCAGCCGCTTAATCATGACATGCCTCGGAGCATATGTTTTGCGTGGTGGCTTCTGCAATTCTCGAACTACCGTCTTCATACTTATTAAATAATACCTCTCTCTCAAAGCTCAGAGATTATCGAAACAACCTCATTCGAATGAGCTGTACTGCCTGCAGCAGCCGAAGCCATCAACAGTCGAAGCCTATTAGTTCATCCGGCTCATCGTAATATATATACTGTGGGAGTTGATTGCTCACGCCTTTATGCTGAAAGTCTACACCCTCACCAATGCTTTTAGGATGCTCATTCACTAAAGGTTGTATAATGGCTCTGTATTTAGTTTTGCAGGTTTCTCAGTGTTCTGTCAGGAATTTAATACAGCTCAGTCAATTGCATTATTTCACCATACACTTTGCGATTATTGGTAGAGTATTTTAAGTTTTTTGAGGGCCTTAGGAACATTAGATTCATTAAGCCAGGTGTTCTTCTAAACTCTGTATCCCCGAGGCGTGTCGTGCTATCGGATAAACTTAGTTTGAGAGCCTAGCATGTATGGTCTCTCCCTGCTGACACCGAATGTTCTATCTTACCCGCCCAATACTGGTTGGTGAATTCTGCGATTGAATCATTATCACGCGAAGCCATCTTACTGATAGATTCGGTAACAGGTTTAAAAGTTTCTCTTAATGTTTGCTCGCAACCCATATGCCCCAATTTCTCTGGAACTGCTTTGTGTGCCTGAATGACTTAATGCTTTGTCGACATCTCGGAGCATACTAATCAGAGCTGTGCATATCACGTGGTTTTATATATGCTTTGTCGTTCTTCTTCTTCCCTACACCACCTCCTTCAATAACAACCACCTCAGCTTCTATCTTCACTCCAATTGCGCTAAATCTATTCTCTAGCCAATTTTGGTTAAGTGCAAGAAGTTTAGGAGTGTCCTTTAATTCCCTTACAAGCTTACCGAGTCTTGCCTCAAGATTCGTAAATTTCATATCGGTATACATGTGAGCATTCTATGCACACCTAACCTCTCAGATTGAGCGTCCGCCAAGCGTGCGAATTTGTCCATGGTGTAGTGTCTACTGACGCACTCAGCTATTTTGTACATTTATATATGGAGAAACTGTGGTGTCACCGCCAGACACCACACTTGCTAGGTGGTAGCTTTAAAGCGGCCGCGGTCCATTAGTACATGTCGGACCCGCGTGTCGCCACTGTCAGTACTTGCAGACCTAGCGCCACCACATGGCAGGTCTAGAAAGATGGACTAGCACTCGCCCCAGTTGTACGACGACTTTGCTAGCGACTACACTGACGAAGCCTTTCTCTCATTTGCCGAGAGACAGTTAGAATAGCCTTCAGCTCAGTCAATGACTACGACCTAGCAAGGCGCCATTAGCCTTACAGTGATTTTAATCAAAGTCTCATTTGTATCGTCAAGAGCGATGTCCCCCCCTGCGGGTCCGGGGATTAGAATAGGCCCGAGGTATTCCTGCCTGTCGTAAGAGGCGACTAAAAAGAGTCCATCCTCCTCACGGGGGCAGTTAGCACCTGCGTCCGGAGACGGACGGTTCCGCGACCTATAATTGTGGTCTTTTTGGTTTTTCACTTCTTGTTTCTTCCTTCCTTTGGTTGGTTCCTTTCTTTGCTCTTCTCCACCTCACTGTCTTCCTTACTCTTTCCCTTGACTTCTTCTCCTTGCCTTCTCACTGCCTCCTTCTCCTTGCCTTCTCATTGCCTTCTTCTCCTTGCCTTTTCTGGTCTCCGCCTCGGCGTTTGAGACAGTCTGTCCTCCTCCTCCCTCTCTCTCTTCTTTTTCCTCTTCTTCCTTCCTCCCTGTGCGTGCCTGAAGGCCGACCCACGCGTTCGCACGCGTAGCCGGTGACGGGGTAACGCGTAATTCCCCGCCCTGGGTAGACATGTAACGCACGCGCGTACCCCCTGGTAAAGGCCAGGCCTGGGGAGGGGTGATTGCCTGA
This sequence comes from Schistocerca americana, assembly GCF_021461395.2. Taxonomy (NCBI): domain Eukaryota; kingdom Metazoa; phylum Arthropoda; class Insecta; order Orthoptera; family Acrididae; genus Schistocerca; species Schistocerca americana. The sequence continues at coordinate 54,857,074 of NC_060121.1, read as the reverse complement.
GCTGATACCTTCTCACCATGCCGATTGGTCCCTCCGTCTGTTTCTCGGGAGGTGTGACCTGAGGTGTAAACATTCACCTAAGGCGGGAGTGCCCTCTGAGAGGGTCCCCACAAGGAAGGAGCGCGCCATCGGAGACGCTGGCAATCATGGGGGATTCCTCCGCAATGGATTCTACTCCATCTCTCTCGACTTTTGCCCAAAAACGGAAACGTGACCAGCCACAAAATGCTACCGCCTGCCCCACAGTTCCTCGTCGTTTCTCGATCTGAGGACGGAAAGGATTTTTCCTCTGTCAACCCTTTCGTTATCCAGAAGGGCGTAGATGCCATAGCCGGATCTGTCAAATCTTGTACCAGGTTGCGTAACGGTACCTTATTACTAGAAACTGAGAGTGCCTTTCAGGCACAAAAACTGCTTCGGGGCACACTCCTGTACATGTTCCCTGCCCGGGTGGAGGCCCACCGAACTTTGAATTCGTCTCGTGGTGTGGTCTATACTAGCTCCCTCGATGGATGGATTGACTGACGAGGAGATTCAATCTTTCCTCGCTGAGCAGGGCGTGACGGCTGTCCATAGGGTCATGAAAAAGGTCAACAATGACCTTGTACCGACACGGACACTTTTCTTGACCTTCGAAAGTGTTAAGCTGCCATCGCGCATCAAGGCGGGCTATGAGGTTATTTCTGTTCGCCCCTATGTCCCGACACCTACGCGCTGCTACCAGTGTCAGCGCTTCAATCACACTCGACAGTCTTGTTCCAATGCGGCTAAATGTGTCACTTGTGGCAGGGATGCCCATGAGGGTCACTGTCCACCTCAGTCTCCTTGTTGTGTGAACTGTCGGGGTGACCATGCCGCATCCTCCCGCGACTGTCCTGTCTATAAGGAAGAACGCTGATTCCAAGAAATTCGGGTCAAAGAGAAAGTGTCCACCTCGGCTGCTCGCAAGCTATTGGCTAGTAGGAAGCCCGCGCTGCTCCCAGCGGGGAAATACAGTACTGTCCTCGCCTCTCCTCGGACTACAAGGGAGGTGGCAACCCAGACATGCGATCTGACCTTCAGCACCACGGTCGTCCGTTCGGCCAGTGCTAAGATCGCGCGGTCGACGTCTCCTCTTCCTCCCATCACCCCACAGACACCAGCCCCTTCATCAGCTTCTGTTAAGACGAACACCCCGAAGTCAGATGCACGGGCCTTCAAGAAGGAACCATCCCGTGCAGACTTCCTACGTACCTCGACCTCCCAGCCTTCGACCGGTACTTCCACCAAACGTCCTTCCAAGGAGGCTCATAGGAAGCACAGTTCTCCTTCTCCGCCCCGGCGCATTTCTTCTCCTGCGCCACCCAGCGGTTGCCGCGCCTGGCCGCACCGCTGGTAGCAGAATATCTGGCCGTTCACCGGCGGAGGAAGCTCCCCCTCCCGGCCATCCTCCCAAGATGGCCGATTAACCTATAGACCCAATGGACGATGACTGTCCGCTTACTGATAGCGGCGGCAGTGCTCGCTCGAAGCCAGGCCCTCAGCGGCCTTCGAGGTGACCCCTTCTTTCATCTTCCTTTTCTTACGATGGCACTTATTCACTGGAATATTCGCAGCATTCACTCCAACCGAGAGGACTTGAAGTTGCTGCTCCGCTTGCACCGTCCGCTCGTCGTAGCCCTCCAGGAAACAAAGCTATGCCCATGCGTTCAAATTGCCTTGGCACACTACACCTCTGTGCGTTTTGACCTACCCCCTGTGGTAGGTATCCCAGCTCATGGAGGGGTTATGTTGCTGGTCCGGGATGATATTTACTACAATCCCATCATGTTGCACACCGGCCTGCAGGCAGTTGCCATCCGCATTACTCTCCCCACTTTTACGGTTTCCATTTGTACCGTTTACACTCCATCGTCATCTGCCGTTACCAGGGCAGACATGATGCAACTTATTGCTCAGCTACCTGCACCATTTTTGTTAACTGGAGACTTCAATGCCCACCATCCCCTTTGGGGCTCTCCACCATCCTGCCCGAGGGGCCCCTTGTTAGCAGACCTTTTCAACCAGCTCAATCTTGTCTGCCGCAATACTGGCGCCCCTACTTTTCTTTCGGACACATCTCACACCTATTCCCATTTAGACCTCTCTATATGTACTCCCCAACTTGCACGCCGGTTTGAGTGGTATGCACTTTCTGATACGTATTCGAGCGACCACTTCCCGTGTGTTATCCATCTCCTGCAGCATACCCCCTCTCCGTGCTCCTCTAGTTGGACCATCTCCAAGGCAGACTGGGGGCTCTTCTCTTCCAGGGCGACCTTTCAGGATCAAACCTTCCCAAGCTGCGATCGTCAGGTCGCACACCTCACGGAAGTCATTCTCGCTGCTGCTGAATATTCCATCCCTCACCCTACTTCTTCTCCACGTCACGTACCGGTCCCCTGGTGGTGCGCAGCATGTAGAGATGCTTTACGTGCTCGTCGACGTGCTTTACGCACCTTCAAACGCCACCCTACAGTGGCGAATTGTATCAATTATAAACGATTACGTGCTCAGTGTCGTCGTATTATTAAAGAAAGCAAGAAAGCCAGCTGGGCTGCTTTCACAAGCACCTTCTACAGTTTTACTCCTTCTGTTGTCTGGGGTAGCCTGCGCCAGCTATCTGGCACTAAGGTCCACTCCCCAGTTTCTGGCTTGAAGGTCGCGAATGACGTCCTTGTGGCCCCTGAGGCTGTCTCCAATGCCTTCGGCCGCATTTTCGCAGAGGTTTCGAGCTCCGCTCATTACCACCCTGCCTTCCTCCCCTGCAAACAGGCAGAGGAGGCTAGGCCACCTAACTTCCGCTCCTCGAATTGTGAAAGTTATAATGCCCCATTCACCATGCGGGAACTCGAAAACGCACTTGGCCGATCACAGTCCTCCGCTCCAGGGCCTGATTCTATTCATATTCAGATGCTGAAGAACCTTTCTCCTGCGGGTAAAGGTTTTCTTCTTCGTACATACAATCGCATCTGGATTGAGGGACATGTTCCCGCATGCTGGCGCGAGTCTATTGTTGTCCCGATTCCTAAGCCGGGGAAGGACAAGCACTTGCCTTCCAGTTATCGACCTCTCTCGCTTACCAGCTGTGTCTGTAAAGTGATGGAGCGAATGGTTAACTCCCGATTGGTTTGGCTGCTCGAGTCTCGACGCCTACTTACCAATGTACAATGTGGATTTCGTAGGCGCCGCTCTGCTGTTGACCATCTGGTTACCTTGTCGACCTTCATTATGAATAACTTCTTGCGGAAGCGCCCGACCGCGGCAGTGTTCTTTGATTTGGAGAAGGCTTACGACACCTGTTGGAGGGCGGGCATTCTCCGCACCATGTATACATGGGACCTTCGCGGTCGCCTCCCTCTTTTTATTCGTTCCTTTTTAATGGATCGACAGTTCAGGGTACGTGTGGGTTCTGTCCTGTCAGACACCTTTCGCCAGGAGAATGGGGTGCCACAGGGCTCAGTTTTGAGCGTCGCTCTCTTCGCCATCGCGATCATTCCTATAATGGATTGCCTCCCAGCTGATGTATCAGGCTCCCTTTTCGTGGACGATTTTACCATCTATTGCAGCGCGCAGTGTACACGTGTCCTGGAGCGCTGTCTTCAGCGTTCTCTTGACCGTCTTTACTCCTGGAGTGTCGCCAATGGCTTCCGTTTTTCTGCCGAGAAGACGGTCTGTATTAACTTATGGCGCTACAAAGAGTTTCTCCCACCGTCCTTACGACTCAGTCCCGTTGCTCTCCCAATCGTGGAGACGACCAAATTTTTAGGCCTTACATTTGACAGGAAACTTAGCTGGTCTCCACATGTGTCATATTTGGCCGCCCGTTGTACCCGTTCTTTAAATGTCCTCCGTGTTCTCAGTGGTATGTCGTGGGGAGCGGATCGAACCGTCCTACTTCGTCTATATCGGTCGATCGTCCGCTCCAAGCTGGATTATGGGAGCTTCGTATACTCCTCTGCACGGCCATCCATCTTACGCCGCCTCAACTCCATACAACATCGGGGTTTACGACTTGCGATCGGAGCATTTTATACTAGTCCCGTAGAGCGTCTTCATGCTGACGCTGGCGAATTGCCACTCACCTACCGGCGCGATATACTGCTTTGTCGGTATGCCTGTCGGCTACTGTCAATGCCCGACCATCCATCTTATCGTTCCTTTTTTGACGACTCTCTCGACCGTCAATACGGGTTGTATGTCTCTGCCCTGCTACCCCCTGGAGATCGCTTTCGTCGCCTCCTTCAACACCTTAATTTTTCACTCCCTGCAACCTTTCGAGTGGGCGAGAGCCACACGCCACCTTGGCTCCAGGCTCAGGTCCGCGTTCACCTTGACCTCAGCTCACTCCCAAAAGAGGTTACCACCGGTTCGGTCTACCACTCCCGTTTTTTGGAACTTCATTCGAAGTTCATCAATATGACTTTCATTTATACAGATGGCTCTAAGACCAATGACAGAGTCGGGTGTTCTTTTATTGTCGGGGCACAAAGTTTCAAATACCGGCTCCATGGCCATTGTTCGGTCTTCACAGCTGAGCTCTTTGCCCTCTACCAGGCTGTTCTTTACATCTGCCGCCACCGACATTCTGCTTATGCCATCTGCTCCGATTCCCTGAGCGCCATGCAGAGCCTCAGTGATCCGTATCCGGTTCACCCTTTCGTGCACCGGATCCAACGCTCTCTTCGGCAGCTGGCGGACGTCGGTTCTCCGGTGGGTCCCTGGCCATGTCGGTATCCCTGGGAACGAAGCTGCAGATGCCGCGGCCAAGGCTGCGGTCCTCCAGCCTCGGACAGCTTCTTGTTGTGTCCCTTCGTCAGATTTTAGCAGGGTTATTTGTCGGCGCATTTTATCGCTGTGGCATGCCGATTGGGCTGCCCTTACAGCCAACAAGCTTCGGGCCTTGAAACCTCTTCCCGTGGCTTGGACGTCCTCCTCACGCCCTTCTCGGCGGGAGGAGGTAGTTTTGGCCCGGTTAAGAATTGGACACTGCCGGTTCAGCCATCGCCATCTGCTGACGGCTGCGCCGGCGCCGTTTTGCCCCTGTGGGCAATTGCTGACGGTCCGCCACATTTTAATGTCTTGTCCGGATTGTAACGCACTGCGTCTCGATCTTAACCTGCCATGTACTTTAGATGCCATTTTAGCGGATGACCCACGAGCAGCTGCTCGTGTTCTTCATTTTATCCATTTGACAAACCTCACTAAGGGCATTTGATTATGCTGTTTTTAATCCTATGCCTGTCAGTCTGTCTTTTATCGTGTTTTCCCTTTTAGTTGTTGTTTTAAACTTGTGCCTCGCGGTGCATTCTTAACGTCGTCAGGGTGCTAATGACCATTGAAGTAGTGCGCCCTAAAACCACAAAAAAAAGAGCGATGTACCACAATGATGGATTAAAGATGAGTATTAACTTAGCTGCATACTTTTCTTATTAGCATTCACAACTTATCCTGTTCCAGACTTGACGCCAGTCGGCGTGAGTTGACGCGTGCCCTTTCGGTAACTTCACCCTGTGTCTAGACTGTCTTGTCTAGACACAATAGAAACTCCTGGAAGTTCCGGCTATAACTACCATCATTCAGTTTCCGCCTTTTATCAATAACGAGGAAACGGGATTGTGAGTGATTCCAACAATCAGCACATATGTTTACAAATTCATTGTATGACATGACAGTCCCTACATGAGCGTGGTAAATGTATTTTAAATTGAGATTGTCTTGTTTGAAGGCTATGAGGTTGGCGTTATCCCTCACCAACTGTGTTGGGATGCTGGAATATGTCTCAGACAAAATACGTCAACACCCATATGACGACCAAAGCAGAAATATCTACGAATTTGATCCTGCTTTTCAACAGCCACATAGTCAAATATGAAGACGGTGTTAGGCTTTACATTTTCAGGTTAAGGGGGGATGACGTCGCTTTCACTAAATGCTCTGTACATTACACCATCTACCCCATCTAATATTTTATGCAGTAACTGGTATTTGGGTTGAAGCAGTGCTTCAGAGTAGATGAAAAAGTGCTTGAAGCGGACTCAGTCTGTGTGTGTTGACACAGCCATCAAGACATTATCTAACCACAGTTGGAAGGACCTACAATTATAGCTTGTATGCTGTTGGGAAGGAGTGCTCCATTCTTCTTCTTCTTCTTGGTCTTCTGGTCTTGATCATCACAGGACCGGTCACCAACAACAAAGTCCTTGCAGCAAGTGTGCATCACCCAGCCTGCCATGATACCTATTGTGCTATGTACTGGCGTGCAATAGGCTTTTATATGATAGTGTGTGTGTGTGTGTGTGTGTGTGTGTGTGTGTGTGTGTGTGTGTAGCCACTATAGTGCAATCACCTTATCAGCTGAGCTACAACAGCTACACGACAGAATGAATTCAACGTGGTATATTTAAAGGGAAGTGTGTCACATAGATTAACGTACATAAAGGTGTACTAACGTGCATTAACATGTGACATTTTTGTCCAGAGAAATGAAAAAGACAGAGAAATTTAATATTATAAATACATTTATTTACTCGAGACATAAAATTATGATCAGCATGGAAAACAAAAAGTTCATTCTTTTTCAAATGGTGCAGCAGAAGTATAGTATTTCGAAAATAGCTGTTTCTTATGTCCCTCAAATTCAACACGTGTATCTCATAATGTTATAGACCCATTGAAATAGTTGGGTGTCCCATCAGTAAATTTGAGTTCAACATTCTCAACACTTATTTGAGGAATAGCACAAGACTTCGGCACTGGAGTTATACAGGTGCTAAGACAATGGTCTATATCTTCTATGTGAATGCTAAATGTCTGAAGCCAGTTAATGATGTTATTGTATACACCTTGAACACACTGGCGCCATCTATTTAGTACTAGTTACTGCCATGTGTAGATTGAATAAGTTATCAACAGTCGAGTGCTGCATGAAAATACTATGACCCCCAGCACATTTGATATACTCTCTACTTCGACCATGTGTCTCTTTTCCTAATCTAATTCTGTCAGCATCACCCGACTTAATTCGACTACATTCCATTATCCTCGTTTTGCTTTTGTTGATGTTCATCTTATACCCTCCTTTCATGACACTGTCCATTCCGTTCAACTGCTCTTCCAAATCGTTTGCTGTCTGACAGAATTACAATGTCATCGGCAAACCTCAAAGTTTTTATTTCTCCATGGATTTTAATACCTACTCCTAATTTTTCTTCTGTTTCCTTCACTGCTTGCTCAATATACAGATTGAATAACATCGGGGATAGGATACAACCCTGTCTCACTCCCTTCCCAACCACTGCTTCCTTTTCATGCCCCTTGACTCTTATAACTGCCATCTGCAATATCACTCTCTTCTATAAATGATGTAGTGAAATGTGGCTAGTCCTCCTTTGAATGTCTACATCATCTGCATTCATCTCGATGATCGAACATGTGACGATGCTTTGATGATGACAACAGAGCAAAGACTAAATGTGCACCGCCAATCAGGTCATCTGAGTGGCGAAACAAAATAAGTCGCCGTCCTGGATAACGGTAGTTGAGTGGATGTGGTCCAGTTGGCCTTCTTCCCGCCAAAATCCGACATCTTGAATGACATCCTCTGCTGGTGGCAATGTAACTTATCCAGTTGGACTATGGATCTCGTGGCGAACACACCTGCAAGATATTGTTGAAGTAATAATAAAGACAAGTCAGGTTTTAGTGCCATTATTGTGCTGGAATTTAAGCTTGCCGCCATTTTCTAGGGGCTTGGGGGGATAGGTTAGTGGACGTAGCCCAATTGGTCTATTTTCCCGCCATTTTCGTGGTGTGATGCATTATCCTGCTGGAATTTGAATTTCCCACCCAATTTTTTTCTGGAGGGTTAGGTTAGTGGAGGTAGCCCAATTGACCTATCTTCCAGCCAAAATTCAAACTTCCCACCAAATTCCGCACTTGCCCGCGAAAGGCAAAGGTCCCGAGTTCGAGTCTCGGTCGGGCACACAGTTTTAATCTGCCAGGAAGTTTCATATCAGCGCACACTCCGCTGCAGAGTGTAAATCTCATTCTGGAAACATCCCCCAGGCTGTGGCTAAGCCATGTCTCCGCAATATCCTTTCTTTCAGGAGTGCTAGTTCTGCAAGGTTCGCAGGAGAGCTTCTGTAAAGTTTGGAAGGTAGGAGACGAGGTACTGGCAGAAGTAAAGCTGTGAGTACCGGGCGTGAGTCGTGCTTCGGTAGCTCAGATGGTAGAGCACTTGCCCGCGAAAGGCAAAGGTCCCGAGTTCGAGTCTCGGTCGGGCACACAGTTTTAATCTGCCAGGAAGTTTCATATCAGCGCACACTCCGCTGCAGAGTGAAAATCTCATTCTGGAAACATCCCCCAGGCTGTGGCTAAGCCATGTCTCCGCAATATCCTTTCTTTCAGGAGTGCTAGTTCTGCAAGGTTCGCAGGAGAGCTTCTGTAAAGTTTGGAAGGTAGGAGACGAGGTACTGGCAGAAGTAAAGCTGTGAGTACCGGGCGTGAGTCGTGCTTCGGTAGCTCAGATGGTAGAGCACTTGCCCGCGAAAGGCAAAGGTCCCGAATTCGAGTCTCGGTCGGGCACACAGTTTTAATCTGCCAGGAAGTTTCACATGTATATTAATAAACACACTTGACGGCATCCACAACAGCCTAACTGTGCTTCACACAGGACCCAACAGTAAAAAATTTAATCTACTAGAACAGTTAGAAATAATGCTACACAAAGAAAAATATTCCGAAAACTTGTTGAATGAACAAGTTTAACAGCCACATTTTTTTACGCCTTCAAAAGTTTATTTTTTCCTAAGAAATCAAATCCATAAGAGTACGAACAGTCGACAACCTACAACATGGTGCCAAATAATTATTTTAATGATACCTGTGTATTAATAATACTATCATATTATCTTCTGTGAAACAAGAAAATCGATTATATTTAGAAGTAGAACATCTGTATGAACGAGAATCTGTGGCATGTTTACGTTCTGCTACTACAATGTGCGAAAAAGTGTGTGACTGTGTGTATCCCAGTGTGCACTGCAAAAGTAAAGATGTATACTGTGTATACCAACTGCACAACAGAAGCAGACATCATACAATGTTAAACTGTAACTTATTTTCACATTATTAACGCTGTTAAACTTACATCTAGAATATACGATGTTGTAACAGAAAAATGTAATAACAGGCAAACAACTAAAAAACCTGATGCAAATCGCTAACAAGCACCTGAAGATGAGCCTCCAGTGCTCGAAATGCATAGTGCAGTAAATAAACGCAACTTGTGACTGAAGGCGGTTTGTTCATTTTATTAAATAATTCTTCCAATATGAGATGGCACCCTATCCTCCTCTCTCTCTCTCTCTCTCTCTCTCTCTCTCTCTCTCTCTCGCTCTCTCTCTCTCTCTCTCTCTCTCTCTCTCTCTCTGTCTGTTCAATGCGTCTGGAATGAGGGAGACTCCCAAGTCAGTGTTACGACTTGTTCACACCAAAGAATGATGTAAACCTGGAAGAAGCACTTGTCATCGATGGTGGATTTCTTCTCCAGTGCGTTGTATGGAAGAATGGTGAAACACTTAAGTTAATGCTAACCAAATACGTTGAATACTTAAGAAGACACTACAGCGGAAGTGCGACAAGTGTGGTGGTAGATGGCTACCCAGAAGACCTGCCCACCAAGAAAATCAAATATGCTGAGCACCTCTGCCGAAGCAAAAGACACACTACTCCTGAGGTCATATTTACCGAGCTAATGATGGTGATTGACTCAGGAGCAATTCCTTTCCAGAAATGAAGCACATCTCATTAGCTTGCTTATTTCGAGGCTCGAAGATGAAGGCTTCTTAGTAAGGCAAGCCACTGAAGACGCAGACCACTTAATTGTCTTAATTGTTACCACAGTGCTTGAGGTTTCACAGGAGCATGAGAAGGTTGTGGTTGTTGGTGAGGATACGGACCTTCTCATCATGCTCAATGCCCTAGCCACACCATCAGCAAATATAAATTTCTTGAAATTTGGAAGAGAAAAGACCTCATCAGAAATATTTGTTTCTAACAGTTCCAAACTGGCAAAGATCAGGTCACTCGTATTTCTTTACGCCATAAGTGTGTATGACACAACTTCAGCACTCTTCGGTCAGGGCAAGAAGGTGGTCAATCTACTGGTCAAAAATAAGTCTTCTGGAAGATATCAAATCATTATTACAGCATGACACTCAAGCTGAAGCTATTGTCGAAGCTGACCTCCGATTTACGGAGGTATGGCAGGAGAGACTTCAGACAACTTGCGATTCGACCTGTTTTCCAAAGCGATTGTGAAATTTAGATTCACCCTAGCATCCCTACCACCAACGTCGGAAGCAGTTCGCCAGCGTTGCTTGTGGACCTACTTAAAAGTACAAATGTGGATAGGACACCAGATGGATCCGCTCCTCTGGGGATGGCAGTCTTCAGAGTTTTGTCTTTGCCTCATTCCTACCTCCAAAGAACCAGCTCCAGTCTCTTCTCTCAACAATTTCCTGCAAATGCAACAAGTGCTGTGTAGGTAGTTGTGGGTGTCGGAAGGCTGGTATTAAGTGCTCATTAATTTGTGTAAACTGCAAGGGGATCTCATGAACTAGCTCCCTCCAACCAGACGAAACCGACGAACAAGATGTTAACGAAGACCTGGATTGTATATATGAGGTGACGAAAATTACTGACTTTGAGGAGCCGAGTGACGGGGCGTCGGACTCGGAAATTTCAGACTTTGAGAAGCTGAGTGGTGCAATGACAGTCAAACGTTGACGTATGTGAAATTTGTGTACGTACCTACTTTTACCTTTTCATCTCATACATTTATGTAAAATTCTGTAATTACGAAATATAATAATCACTACTTAATTTCAAGGAGTGTCTCTTCCTGCGTCCTTCATATCAGTTGAATGGGTATCACTATATTATATTGAGGGTTATGAACGGAGACCACGTACCTGACAAGACAAATTTCACAAGGGAGCTGAAAAAATAACCTTTAATAAAAATTTTGATTGTTTTGATTTTTTATTTAGAGATAAACACTTATTACTCACAGGTTGTGCATTGTCTTTTTTGCATCATTTTGTTATAACATGTATTTTTTACACTTACAAGTTTTTTTGAGTCAGAACTTTCTGACATCTGTCAGATACGAGGTCTCAGTTCTTAACCCTCGACATATGAAAAACTTTTTTAATATGTTTCAAATTTTACAAAATTTTAGAATTTTTCTATTACTATATTAAATAAGTGCAAGGCAATTGGTTGCTATAGTTCTGTGTTTAAAAGAGTGTACATAAGAATTACTGAAGAACTACATTTGAAATGTATGATGAGAAATGGTCCAACTTTAATGGGGAGCAGTACACAAATGGGTGGTTCAAAAAATTCACTTCTGGTTTCATCGAATGCCAAATTTCTCTCACCATATCTCCTTTATGAACGACATTATTGATAGGTGGGTTAGTTTCTACGATATTACAAAAAAGAGGTTAAAACGAAAATTTTTTATGAGCATGTGAAATTGGTCTAATTTTGAAGAACACTAGTATGGAAACGGGTGGTCCAAGAAATATACGGATGGTCTCGTTCAATGCAGAATTTCATGCCCTACAATTTTTAATTGCGCTATGTTTTCGATTTGTAAGTCATTTAAGAGATAATCTCGAAAGCGAAAAATACCCCTCTTTCGGGTACATTTTTGCCCCCCCAGCACTTTTCCACAACTCCGCCGTGGGGGAAAACGTAGGATAGTCATACTGGGACACAAACAAAGCCATTAAAACAGTAAAATTTTTGTAGCAATTATTTCCGATTGGAATGCTAAATCTACTGGACTAATTGTAAATACTGTTTGTTAGGGTGAGTGTGGCAACGGCCGACATCGTAACCAAAGTATTGGACATTGATTTACTCCAGGATATGGCTGCTCTCGGAACAGAATTCATAGGTTGCAATCACATTCCAGGAAACTGTCGCTGAATAAGAATGACAGAAATAATGGACGCAGTATATCGGGACAAAACACGGGGCCTGCGCCTAACTGGACGCCAACCCCGCAAAATCCTACCGTGAGCACTTTAGAGGTGTCCGAGGAATGGTCCTCTAGCAACGCCGGCGGGTCATACTAAAACCGCCCCCATCGTACTCACTGCGACGGTCTGTCTTGTGACAGCCAGAGCGAGAGCACCAGCAGCAGCGAGTACTGTTTGTATAAAGCGTTTATTTTGCATTTTGTTTATGACCATCCACTAAGGAAGGGATTCTATTTGTGTTTATCTGCTCTGCATAGTAACTAACAGTTCTTGGTAAAACTTTACGTAGTTTTCGTGTTAGATTTCTTAGTGTCTTCTTGATCGTTTAGAACAGAAAGCGCCCTAAAACCGTCTTTTGTTTGTTTCGCGGCCGTTAGCCACTAGTCACTTGAATCAGCAGTTGTCTTGTGACAGCCAGAGCGAGAGCACCAGCAGCAGCGAGTACTGTTTGTATAAAGCGTTTTTGTACTTATTTGCTGCGCTTAGCTTTTAAATAGTTTTTCTGGGAACACCTAGCGTAGTTTTCGCGTCTCGTATTTCAGTGAGTGTTTCTTGATTATCAGAGTAGCTCATCAGAAGATTATCTTGGGAATTTGTCACCGTATAGAGTAGGGTAAACATAGTCATGTGTAGGGACTGTGGTTGTTGTGAGCGGACGCAAGGAGAATTGGCCACTCTTCGGGGGCAGGTGGAGGCTTTGTCTGTTAGGCTCATCGAGCTCGAGGCGCAGGCGTCGGCTCGTAGTGGCGTTGGGGCAACTGTGGTGAGACCTATGCCTACTTCGGTGGCCTTGGAATCACATGGAACCCCTGATGTCGCTGCGTCTTCCGGCAGTGAGCATCTTACCGGTCAGCCATCACTCCAGGGTGAATGGCGGACAGTGGTGGGCTCCCGCGTGCCTGGCCGAAAGGCGAAGGTGGGATCTGGCCGCATGGCAGCTGCCTTACCCTTTCCAACAGGTACGGGGTGCTTCCTAGTGGTGATGACATCGTTTCCGAGCCACCACAGGATGCCTCGCCTGTTGGGCCAGTGGCCGATTCTCCGGCAAGATCCCGACAGTCACAAAGGGCGGGCCTATTAGTTATAGGGAGCTCCAACGTTAGGCGGGTTATGGAGCCCCTCAGGAAAATAGCGGGTAGGTCGGGGAAGAATGCCAGTGTGCACTCGGTGTGCTTGCCGGGGGGTCTCGTCCGTAATGTGGAGGAGGCCCTTCCGGCAGCTATTGAACGCACTGGGTGTGACCGGCTGCAGATGGTAGCACATGTCGGAACGAATGACGCCTGCCGCTTGGGTTCTGAGGCCATCCTTGGTTCCTTCCGGCGGCTGGCTGATTTGGTGAAGACAACCAGCATCGCACGCGGAGTGCAAGCTGAGCTTAATATCTGCAGCATAGTGCCCAGAGTCGATCGCGGTCCTCTGGTTTGGAGCCGTGTGGAGGGTCTAAACCAGAGGCTCGGACGACTCTGCGACTATAATGGCTGCAAATTCATCGACCTCCGTTATTGGGTGGACAACTGTAGGGCCCCCCTAGACAGGTCAGGCGTGCACTACACACCGGAAGCAGCTACTAGGGTAGCAGAGTACGTGTGGCGTGCACACGGGGGTTTTTTAGGTTAGAGGGACCCCCCCCTTGGGCGAAACGATAAAATACCTGACGGCTTACCAGAGAGGACATTATCATCGTTGATAAAGAACGTCCGTCCTCAGAGACCAAAAACAGGAAAAGTTAACGTAATATTGGTAAACTGCAGGAGTATCCAGGGCAAGGTTCCTGAATTAGTATCTCTCATTGAAGGAAATAGTGCGCATATAGTATTAGGAACGGAAAGTTGGTTAAAACCGGAAGTGAACAGTAACGAAATCCTAGACACAGAATGGAATATATACCGCAAGGATAGGATAAACGCCAATGGTGGAGGAGTATTTATAGCAGTAAAGAATTCAATAATATCCAGTGAAGTTATTAGCGAATGCGAATGTGAAATAATCTGGGTTAAGTATCAAAGGTGGGTCAGATATGATAGTCGGATACTTCTATAGACCACCTGCATCAGCAACCGTAGTAGTTGAGCGCCTCAGAGAGAACCTGCAGAACGTCGTGAAGAAGTTTGGTGATCATACTATTGTAATAGGGGGAGACTTCAATCTACCAGGTATAGAATGGGATAGTCACACAATCAGAACTGGAGCCAGGGACAGAGACTCTTGTGACATTATCCTGACTGCCTTGTCCGAGAATTACTTCGAGCAGATAGTTAGAGAACCAACTCGTGAAGCTAACGTTTTAGACCTCATAGCAACAAATAGACCGGAACTTTAAGACTCCGTGAATGTAAAAGAGGGTATCAGTGATCATAAGTTAGTGGTTGCATCAATGACTACAAGTGTAATAAGAAAAGCCAAGAAAGGAAGGAAAATATATTTGCTTAACAAGAGTGATAGGGCACAAATCGCAGAATATCTGAGTGACCACCATCAAACGTTCATTTCTGAGGAAGAGGATGTGGAACAAAAATGGAAAAAATTCAGAAACATCGTCCAGTACGCCTTAGATAAGTTCGTACCGACTAAGGTCCAAAGCGAGGGGAAAGATCCACCGTGGTATAACAATCATGTACGAAAGGTACTACGGAAACAAAGAAAGCTTCATCATAGGTTTAAGAGTAGTCGAATCATAGCTGATAAGGAAAAGCTGAACGAAGCGAAAAAGAGCGTAAAGAGAGCAATGAGAGAAGCATTCAACGAATTCGAACATAAAACATTGGCAAACAATCTAGACAAGAACCCTAAAAAGTTTTGGTCATATGTAAAATCGGTAAGCGGATCTAAATCCCCTATTCAGTCACTCGTTGACCACGATGGCACCGAAACAGAGGACGGCCGAAGAAAGGCAGAAATACTGAATTCAGTGTTCCGAAACTGTTTCACTGCGGAAAATCGTAACACGGTCCCTGACTTCAGCCGTCGCACGGACGCCAAAATGGAAAATATTGAAATAAACGATATCGGAATTGAAAAACAACTGCTATCACTTAGTACCGGAAAAGCATCCGGACCAGACGAGATACCTTTAAGATTCTACAGTGATTATGCTAAAGAACTTGCCCCCTTTCTATCAGCAATTTATCGTAGATCGCTGGAAGAACGTAAAGTACCTAGCGACTGGAAGAAAGCGCAGGTCGTTCCCATTTTCAAGAAGGGTCATAAATCAGATGCGAATAATTATAGGCCTATTTCGCTTACGTCAATCTGTTGTAGAATAATGGAACATGTTTTGTGTTCTCGTATTATGACGTTCTCAGATAATACAAATCTCCATCATAACCAACATGGATTCCGCAAACAGAGATCATGTGAAACTCAGCTCGCCCTATTTGCCCAAGAAATTCACAGTGCCGTAGACACTGGCGAGCAGATTGATGCCGTATTCCTGGACTTCAGGAAGGCATTTGATACGGTTCCGCACTTACGTTTAGTGAAAAAAATACGAGCTTACGGAATATCGGACCAGGTTTGTGATTGGATTCAGGATTTCCTAGAAGAAAGAACACAACATGTCATTCTTAACGGTTCAAAATCTGCAGATGTAGAGGTAATTTCGGGAGTACCGCAAGGAAGCGTGATAGGACCTTTATTGTTTACAATATACATAAATGACTTAGTTGACAACATCGGTAGCTCCGTGAGGCTATTTGCAGATGACACGGTTGTCTACAAGAAAGTAGCAACATCAGAAGACTCGTACGTACTCCAGGAGGACCTGCAGAGGATTAATGCATGGTGCGACAGCTGGCAGCTTTCCCTAAACGTAGATAAATGTAATATAATGCGCATACATAGGGGCAGAAATCCATTCCAGTACGATTATGCCATAGGTGGTAAATCATTGGAAGCGGTAACGACCGTAAAATACTTAGGAGTTACTATCCGGAGCGATCTGAAGTGGAATGATCGCATAAAACAAATAGTGGGAAAAGCAGGCGCCAGGTTGAGATTCATAGGAAGAATTCTAAGAAAATGTGACTCATCGACGAAAGAAGTAGCTTACAAAACGCTTGTTCGTCCGATTCTTGAGTATTGCTCATCAGTATGGGACCCTTACCAGGTTGGATTAATAGAAGAGATAGACATGATCCAGCGAAAAGCAGCGCGATTCGTCATGGGGACATTTAGTCAGCGCGAGAGCGTTACGGAGATGCTGAACAAGCTCCAGTGGCGGACACTTCAAGAAAGGCGTTACGCAATACGGAGAGGTTTATTATCGAAATTACGAGAGAGCACATTCCGGGAAGAGATGGGCAACATATTACTACCGCCCACATATATCTCGCGTAATGATCACAACGAAAAGATCCGAGAAATTAGAGCAAATACGGGGACCTACAAGCAGTCGTTCTTCCCACGCACAATTCGTGAATGGAACAGGGAAGGGGGGATCAGATAGTGGTACAATAAGTACCCTCCGCCACACACCGTAAGGTGGCTCGCGGAGTATAGATGTAGATGTAGAAAGGGGGGGGGGGGGATTGGAAGTGATAGACGGCATGAAGTGAAGAGCAGTGGCAGCTGTTGGGTAAGAGCCCAAGAGCACGTGAACACCGTAACTTTTGGCACCTTGCTGATTTTTTCCTTATTTTTCTTTGAAGGCTTTAAACATAATGTAGATGGGGTAACCCTAAATAAATGGCACCTACCGCGCTGCGCTACATTGTTCCCCGACTCAGTGAAACTGAAACTTGGGATCACGATCACGGGCGCACATTCACGGGCCAAATATATACGGATTTGATGAGCAATGTAAACGGTTTACAGCACTCAACTAAAAGTTTACATCAATACCACCAGGTGATAGCGCACTGCAGCAGTCGTTTGCGTGGCATAAATCCCACGAGGCAGTTAGCACACTGCGCAGATACGCCAATTCACTCGTTATATGGTAACATTAGATCGGACGTTAGTATATTTTATACTGACAAAAACACCTATTTTGTGAGATTCTGAATGAGATATAGTACAATAAGTTTTGGATTTTATCCAGCAGTAATCCGTTTGAGGCACTCAGAACCATAAAGCACATGATTGTCAATTGTGAGAGTGGAGCATTTATTCAATGCTTCTAAAGTCTGTTGAGCTTACGGTGGGTCAGGTATATCTGCACTGTGGGCCCACATTACATGTATATCTGAACATCCAAGAAAAGCTGTCTCACTGGTTTCTCTAGTATTCACTTAAATTTGGGGGTCAAGGACAGTGTGCTTTTGGCCCTCGTGGCTCTCAGCGCCTCATTTGTATTCTGGTCAAGTGAACTCGTTGGTAGATAGCACTATTTGAATTTAATAGTTTCCGTGAAAGGCAGTGTGTGTTTGGAGTTTGCTGTTTACTGCGCATGAATCGGCTTTCTTGTGCAGTGTCAACATCAGCTGTGTTGAACCTGTCTTAATGAGCGTACAGCATTGTGAGCCGGGAGTCCCCCATTTGGGGAAGTTCGGCCGGCGAGGGCAAGTACTTACTGCATTCGACGCCACATTGGGCGACTTGCGCGTCGGAGATGGGGATGAAATGAAAACACAATACCCAGTCCCTAACGGAAAAAAATTTTCTGCTCGAGCTGGGAATCCAACCTGGGCCCCTTGAACCTGTATTAAACGCTAACAGAAAACAGAATCACCAGTAAAAGGAAGCAGGGCCTCTCAGACGACATTCGTTGTCTGAGAAAGTGAGGAAATCAAATAAGCGTGACTAGAAGCGAACATTCAACAAAGAACTGTATAATACGCGTAAGCTGTGTGGGTGCATCGTAATAATTCCCGATTATCGGCCAGGAAATCAATTTATTAACTAATACACGAATTGTACATACATGATCTTGTACATTTTTCCGAAAAACTAAAAAAGGCGCGAAAACTGCCACTTACATAAAAATGTGAAATGGAGAGTAGTGAAACCCTAAACATTGTTTCATTCTTGCCATCGACTGCACTAAATAATATACAGAATAACAAAATACCACATACACAACTTTTTTCAGACAAGTTGAAAATTATTATTATTATTATTATTATTATTATTATTATTATTATAGACAGTGGCGGAAGTTGTACAAATATCTTGATAAGCATAACTGTTTTACAGTAGATGCTATTAATTACAGACATATTTACCGGAATTCAAAAATTTGTGAAGACCCAGAATATAAACCTATGAGCAAACCTGATGAAAAGTTTCATATGCTACGATATAAAGAGGATACAGATATTAGAGAAGAACTGTGAGGAGATTTTAAATCGTGCATGAAACTTAAAGAACTAGTTCAGGCAGCCGTGAATTCTGTAGTGGAGAGCATACCCACGGCAGTTGTACTGGACAGAGGAGCAGGTATTAACTTCCGTGACGTGAAATTTTCAAAAGTGTAACTAGTAAAACTCTTCTACCGATAATGCCATTCCAAAACTGTGTAGTCTCCGGTGCTACTGGCGTCAAGGGACAATTAGGTGAGTGTGGAATGAGAGGTCCGAACAGTAGTATCAGCTACATGATAATGTGTGCACGTAATTTCCTTAATAGTCATAGTTGCATATTTGCATGGAAGTAAGGCGCTGCACGAGTTTCAAAAAAGTTTGCATTTCACATTTTTATGTAAGTGGCAGTTTTCGCGCCTTTTTTAGTTTTTCGGAAAAATGTAAAAGACCATGTATGTTCAATTCATGTATTAGTTAATGAATTGATTTCCTGGCCGATAATCGGGAATTATTACGATGCACCCACACAGCTTACGCGTATTATACACTTCTTTGTTGAAAAACACGAGTCGGTGCATACTACATTATATTATAGCGGTGTATTAAATTTAGCTAACATACTGAATTTTTCTTTAGACTTGGGACTTGGTGTCTGTCATCGATCTCGAAAAAAACTGCTCTGACGAATCAATGAAGCCACAGTGTAATATCTACATCATCTCTTATATTTCCACAACTGTTTGAGATATCGAAATGAGATTATGGCAAATGATAAAACGCAAAGAGACTATTTTTCCTTATGTTTATTATGCAGAACGTCTTCATTTACGGTGTTATTCCACGAACTACAGAATTTTTCGAAGAAAGCACATGCTATAGGTTTCAGAACAACATAAGTGAAGATATTACACGTTTATTTTTGTACCGCGGATGTGCTTTTCCATAAGCTACCGATCTTACTTTTCCTCAGTTCCTTACTTAAACTTCATAAGCTACTGTTTCGGAATTGTCTCTGCACAACATGTTTGTGAGGTGAAACTGTAAACTCTGCTGTGCTCTGGCAAAAGAAGCAAGTTTTAACAGGGCAACAAGTTAAAAGTACAGGTTTTATTAAAATTCGGCACTCATGATGCTTCTCTGAAAATTACAAATGGTTAATAAACCAGACGAAAACCAATTCAGCGGAATTCTTTTTTGATATTGACGAAAGCAGAGGTGGCAGAACTTTCCGAATGGTCACCATACAAGTGAGGGCTCCACTTAATACTAAACGAAAATTTTGAGCGTACGCTTCACTTTAGAACGCACTATACCTCCAACGCTCTAAAGTTCCTCTACAGGGCGTGCCCGTAACCCACACCACCACCACCACCACCACCACCACTCTCCCCAAACGTGCCCAGCCGTTCTCGCAGCGTTATTCGGCCCGGGCTCAACGTTTCTCTGTGTCAAGAATTTGTCTGTTTCCTGTCTGGTAGGCATGGGATTTCTGCGAAGAGGGGACGCAAAGATCGACCTTCTGAACGGAACAAGTTGTAAGTTTCTTGAGGAAAGCCTCATGTCATGGTAGGTATAGCGAAAAAGTGAAGGTCAAAGTCTCAAATCTATAAAAACTAAGGCTCTGTCCACTAGTGATGGGCAGTACTGTGTTCATAATGCACTATAATGTCAGAATACAGGAGATGCCATGGATATTTTATCCCACATTCAAACGAAAATAGGCGAATCAGAGCATTTAACATAACAACAAAAGGCTGACCTAGCTGATTTGCTAAATAAATATTCAAATGTCTTACCACATAAGCCTGGCATCATCAAGGGGTACGAATATCATGCACAGGTAGTCCCTTATCAGATGTATCCTAGGCGCAAACTAAGTTCACACAGCGCGCAGTGGCAACTGTAAATGGGAAATGCCTTTAGGTCACTCACACCGGTCACTGCGCCGACTACCAACTTCGTCTGCATATACAGTACTGTCATGTGACGTATTGCTTTCCCTGGGCCTAAGGAGAGGCGGTGGAATTTCTACTTAATTTAGCTTCATATATAGTATTAATAGTTATGATGGCATTTTGTAGTCAGTCCGGCAAATTTCTCTTCTAAAAATGAAAAAAAAAACTTTTCTGACTTTAAAGCATGATTCTTCAAAGTTAAGTGAACTTCTTGTAATTATAGATAGTAAATATTTCTGTTTAATTCATGAGTCTCAGACAGATGATCGGCTGTACTAATCTCGTGGAATAATGTATATATGAAAATATATTTGTATAACAACTCATCAAGATTTGGACACAAGCTTTGAAGCAGTAGAAGTACGCTTTGTTTCATGGACTAACCACAGTGGCGTGTAAAGCTAGGAATTTTAAATATGTTCTGAACAGTACAATAGTTAATTCAAAATTGCGTGAGAACAAAATACTTGCACAGCAACTATTTGATTGTCAATGTACACAGAAACTCCTGAGAAAAGAGACACAACGATTCTGTATTCATTGCAGTTTAAAACCCACTGTGGAACTCAGCACACTTATTTAAGTGATACTGAAAGGCTGTGCAAGCATAAGCAAATAAAACATGTGAAAGCCCATAGTAGTACGTTAATCTGTACTCACCTCTGCTGCGTCGGATTATGGAGGTAATCGGATGAAGTATGCACGAACGCTTTTAACCAAGTGTATCTTCGTAAGTGTTCTCGCACGGGACAACAAATAAACGCGTCTGGTAAACGTGGTACTAACAAAGCGAACTGATGTCTGCCATTGTGGTATTCAGTAACAGTGCTTAACAAGTCCACTATTGTCACGTATGGTTGTGCTTGTTTAAAGTACAAAAACTTTAAAGACTGAATAAATAACCTGTGCCCTACGAGAACGCTAAACTACCGTTTGTCGTAGACAGTTTTGTAATATGATTAGCTAAGAGCTGAACTATGTGCAACAGGTTAACAGTAATTCTACAGTGGATGTCATGCCGCGCTCTGACCGGTGACAGTGTTGCCAACGTAAAACAAGGAAACGTGTTCTCACTTTGAAATGAACGAACAGTAGAAACTGCGTATAAACTACGTTAAACAACTGACCAGACAAATATGCTAAGCAAAACTCTATTCAGCGCCGTCTAGTGGATAACAAATGTTTTGTCTCTGTGATGCTGCACTTAATTTGTTTTGTATAAACGATGCTGAGGTGAAAAGCAGAAGCGCAGCCCGCGACACATCGTGCAAACCTTGGTACCAGCAGCAGGCATTTGTTCCTATGAAGCAGTTGGTGTGGCGGCAGAACCGCAACAGAAAAGGTGATAGGAGCCGCCGACCGTGTGATGTGAGCTCCGTATCAATTACATAGTCGTATCAAATGAAATTTACGATGAAGACTTTAACGCTGACGTGTGTCACACTAACTTTAAGAACTTTACTACAATTTGTAAACTGTTGAGCCAAAAATAGCTCGGACTTGAAAACAATCAGTACAATAATTTTGATAACATAATTAAAACAAAACAATTTTGTGTGTAATTCTGTTACGTAGCGGTTGTAAACATGAAGCGAACTTTATGTTAAACAAAAGTGGATGGAAATTTTATCCCTCGCTGCGTTTTTTTTGCTGAGGCATGTTTTCCCGTCGGCTACGCCGAAGTTGGGAGGATTGGAAACAAAGTATAATGCCACGTAAACACAACTATTCACTTTTGCCTCAGTCAAATGCAAATATTGAAAAAAAAGTTCTCATGCAATCCTGAAAACTAAGCCTTATAATAATGACAGTTTATTGATCAGTGTGCAAGTAAACTTTATTTGGTTATTTTATAACTATAGCAAATGAGAATATTTCTGAAAATAATTTGCCATCAGAAAATCGTAACCAATACATTAAAAAAGAGTAAAATTCTTTTGAAAAATATTTAGAGAACAATTAAATACTAGCTGGTAACTGATCGAATGCATGAAGTATGTTCTGTTGATCGTATAACATCATTCATTCATTCGGCTTACAACACATTATATATCCTCATTATCTGTGAAA
Source organism: Schistocerca americana (assembly GCF_021461395.2). Taxonomy (NCBI): domain Eukaryota; kingdom Metazoa; phylum Arthropoda; class Insecta; order Orthoptera; family Acrididae; genus Schistocerca; species Schistocerca americana. The sequence goes on along the minus strand of NC_060121.1, from coordinate 54,834,736 downwards.
GACGTTTATGCCATGCCCCCAAAGTGATTTCGAAAACGTATTTATAGAAGTCTATTAATACTGAACTTTATAGTACCGAAAAATGTTTTGTTTTTTTATACAAAGAAATGTTTTGTAATTAAAATCGTTTGGATAGACACAGTGCTTAACAAGTCCACTATTGTCACGTATGGTTGTACTTCTTTAAAGTACAAAAACTTTAAAGACTGAATAAATAACCTGTGCCCTACGAGAACGCTAAACTACCGTTTGTCGTAGACAGTTTTGTAATATGGTCAGCTAAGAGCTGAACTATGTGCAACATAGCATCGTTTATACAAAACAAATTAAGTGCAGCATCACAGAGACAAAACATTTGTTATCCACTACACGGCGCTGAATAGAGTTTTCCTTGGCATATTTGTCTGGTCAGTTGTTTAATGTAGTTTATACGCAGTTTCTACGCAGTTTCTACTGTTCGTTCATTTCAAAGTGAGAACACAACCACCTCTGGCCGTAACAACGGCCTTGATACGCCTGGGCATTGAGGCAAACAGAGCTTGGATGGCGTGTACAGGTACAGCTGCCCATGCAGCTTCAACACGATACCACAGTTCATCAAGCGTAGTGACTGGCGTATTGTGGCGAGCCAGTTGCTCGGCCACCATTGACCAGACGTTTTCAATTGGTGAGACATCTGGAGAATGTGCTGGCCGGGGAGCAGTCGAACATTTCCTGTACCCAGAGACGCCCTTACAGGACCTGCAACAAGCTGTCGTGCATTATAATGCTGAAATGTAGGGTTTCATAGGGATCGAATGAAGGGTACAGCTACGGGTCGTAACACATCTGAAATGTAACGTCCACTGTCCAAAGTGCCGTCAATGCGAACTAGAGGTGACAGAGACGTGTAACCAATGGCACCCCATACCATCACGCCGGGTGATACGCCAGTATGGCGATGACGAATACACGCTTCCAATGTGCGTTCACTACGATGTCGCCAAACAGGGATGCGGCCATCATGATGCTGTAAACAGAACCTGGATTCACCCGAAAAAATGACGTATTGCCATTCGTGCACCCAGGTTCGTCGTTGAGTACACCATCGCAGGCGCTCCTGTCTGTGATGCAGCGTCAAGGGTAACGGTAGCCATGGTCTCCGAGCTGATAGTCCATGCTGCTTCAAACGTCGTCGAACTGTTCGTGGAGGAGGTTGTTGTCTTGCAAACGTCCCCATCTGTTGACTCTGTAACGGATGGTGCAGCCACATCTCGATCCCTGTCATGCGGGTAAGATGCCTGTCATGTCGACTGCTAGTGATACGAGGCCGTTGGGATCCAGCACGGCGTTCCGTATTACACTCCTGAACCCACCGATTCCATATTCTGCTAACAGCCATTGGATCTCGACCAACGCGAGCAGCAATGTCGCGATACGAGAAACCGCAATCGCTATAGGCTACAGTTTGACCTTTATCAAAGTCGGAAACGTGATGGTACACATTTCTCCTCCTGACACGAGGCATCACAACAACGTTTCACGAGGCAACGCCGGTTAACCGTTGTTTGTGTATGAGAAATCGGTTGGAAACTTTCCTCATGTCAGCCCGTTGTAGGTGTCGCCACCGGCGCCAACTTTGTGTGAATGCTCTGAAAAGCTAATCATTTGCATATCACAGCATCTTTTTCCTGTCGGTTATATTTCGCGTCTGTAGCGCGTCATTTTCGTCGTGTAGCAATTTTAATGGCCAGTAGTGTAATTAATTTCATTTTCTCATATTTTTTGCTTACGTTTGTCGTCTATGGTTTCCTCCCGCCCGTCGCAGACGGGTAAAACAGCCAACAATTTTCTTACCGTGACATACTGGGAAAACTATGCTTACCAGTTTTCTCCCAGAATATTCTCATTCACTATAAATTCAGAGAGAGAGGTGTGGGTTTCGTCACTACTCGGAGGTCGCAAAAGTCATGGGATACCTCCTAATATTGTCTCGGATCTCCTTCCGCCTGACGTAATGCAGCTATTGGATGTGACATGGACTCAACACGATGTTCGAAGTCCCCTGCAGAAATAATTAGCCATGCTGCCTCTATAGACGCCCATAATTGCGGGAGTGTTGCCAGTGCAGGATTTTGTGCACGAACTGATCTATTTGTCCCCTAAATGGGATTCGTGTCAGGCGATCTGGGCAATCGAATCATTCGATCGAATTGTCCAGAATGTTCTTCAAACGAGTCACGAATAGTTGTGGCCCAATAACGTGGCGCATTGTCATCCATAGAAATTTTACCGTTATTTGGAACATGAAGTCAGTCAGTGGCTGCTGATGATCTGCAAGCAGCCAAACATCTCCATTTCCAGTCACTGATAGGTTCAGTTGGTCCTGAGGACCCAGTCCGTCCATGTAAACACAGCCTACACCGTTACACCAGCTTGCACAACGCCTTGTTGACAACTTGGGTCCGTGGGGCCTGTTCCATAGTCGAGTCCCACCATCAGCTCTTACCAACTGAAATTGGGACTCATCCGACCACGACACAGTTTTCCAGTCCTTTAGAATCCAACCCAAATGGTTAAGAGTCCAGGAGAGGCGCTGCAGGCGATGTTGTGCTGTCAGAAAAGGCACCCGCATCGGTCGTCTGCTGCTGTAAACCATTAACTCCAAATTTCTCCGCACTGTGTCTAGCGGATACATTCGTCCTACGTCCCACATTGATTTCTGCGCTTATTTCACGGAATGTTGGTTGTCTGTTGGCACTGACAACTGTACGCAAATAGTGCTGCTCTCTGTCGTTAAGTGAAGGCTGTCGCCATTGCACTGTGCGTGATGAGAGGTAATGCCTGAAATGTGGTGTTCTCGGCACACTCTTGACACCGTGAATCGCGGAATATTGAATTTCCTAACGCTTTTCGGAGTGGAT